>NC_137985.1:9734919-9927419 GCF_963924665.1 Micromys minutus
ATGCCATTTCCCACCCTATATTGTTAATAACAGAGCGTATGAAAGGCTATCAGTAAATAACACTGTGACATGATCATTAATTTTTGCTTGCAACATATCAGTGAACCTGACAGTTGCTTCCTCAGGCCTAGACACATTCTAAATTCAGATGCTGGGAAGTCTCAGTGATAATTTTGCATATTCCTCCATTGCTTTCTTCACAAATTAAGGGTCTAGAAAGCTCAGCCAGGTGCTGATAGGAGCCATCCCTCATGAATGATGAGGCTAGTCAGCCATCATTGGTGGATACATTCATAGACGCAAGGCTGCATATCCTAGTGAGCTCACTTTAGAGGACAGCGGGAGCTCAGTAGGTAACGAATTCTCTTTAGAACTGTAGACAAACCTCCACCATATGCCAGTACTACTCGGGATCTGAGGACTGTTGATGCAAACGAAACAAACAGCAACAGTTGTGTAACCGACACTTGTCAGTCAAAATATCAGCATAAAAGTCACATGTTTCTTGACAGCCTTCCATATAAAGGGTAAGGACACCAAGGGGCTCAGACATGCACTGGGAGAGAAGGATGTTTCTCTGGGAAACCTTTCTGCAGCATGACATAGAAGAAAGAAAAGATCGATTTCTTCAAAGGGCATCTTTCTCATTTATAAACATGGGGACACAAGAGAAAGGCAGTGGCAAGAAAACAGCCTCAAAGGACCAGCTAGAGGACTCCATGAATAGATGTGCCATCAAGCCTGATGGGTTGAGGTTCGTGCCAGGACCACCATGGTGAAAGAAGAGAACTGATTCTCACATATTGTCCTCTACTACAGATGTGCACGCGCGCGCGCACACACACACACACACACACACACACACACACACACAAGACAAACACACACACATGCACACACACAAAAAACACACACATGCATACACACAAAACAAACACATACTCGTGATTTAAAGAGAGAGAATGACTTACAAAAGGTACCCACCCCAACATATTCTTAACCAAGAAGAACTCTGTAACACTGTGTTTATGACTCAGTATTTTGTTGCTAAGTCTTCTGACATGTAAGTAAATTGTAGGGTCAGCAGTTTTGTTTTCCTCGTTCCCTCCTCACAGAGAAGTATTCTTTGAGAAAAGGACATGCACCGAAGGCATTCTGACCTGCTTCCCAGAACGATATGAGGATGCCTAAAAGAGACAGCTCCAAAACACAAGTCAAAAGGACTCTCTGGTCCTCACCAAGCCATTTTTACCTGAAGATTAACTTTTCTAAACTGTAAACTTTAGACATTTCTTACCCTACATGTTCAAGGCCCTGGGTTCAATGCCCAGTAACTAGAAACTTTAGACAAATTCTTCTAGAACTCTTCTTGTTATGGGTTTAAAATGGTTGCTTGTGCCCAAAGGTTCTTGTGTTGAAAGTGTTGTCACTGTGGCAGTGTTGAGACATAGAGAACCTGTAGCAGCAGCTTGTGTTTTCATGATTACTATGTTACCCAAATACAGTAGGACTAAAGGAAACCTGTTCCCACTTGGTGGTTAATAAAGTTACCGGTGGCCAATGGCTGGGCAGAGAGACAGAGGTGGGACTTTTAGGATTCCTGTGAAGGGACTGGGGAAGGAGATAGAGGGAATTCCACCATGACAAGAGTACAGGATCTGGACCACACTGAAAAGGTGCAGAAGGGAGAGACAGCCAACATATGGGTACAGAGGGAAAGTGGCCCCAGGAGGGCTGATCAGCAGGGTCCAGAACAACAAAGATAAAATACAGATACAGTTAAGTGCTAACTCAGGAATATCAGAGGGAGTGTGTGTTAGCCATGTGGAGTTAGGGAGTGGGCCTGGGATCTGGGCATATTAAAAGTAAGGCAGTGTGTGTTGTGTGTGTGTATGTGTGTGTGTTTTGTGGGGGGGTGAAGAGCGCTCGTGCCCCCACTGGGGCGTTTGGAGCAGATGAAACTACTACTGCTTCAGGAACCTGAACACGGACCCAGAGAGAGGTCAGCAGGCCATAGGGGCCCAGCCCTTGTGAATGGGTCAGTGGAATTCACAGGACTAGGTTCTTACTGCAAGAGGAAACCTTGCCCTTCCCCAGTCTCTGACTTCATATCTCACCATGTGATCTCTTTTGCCAATGCTTTGCACACTGTGGTACCTAGGCTGGGAATGTGACTCAGTGGTAGATTTCTTATCCTGCCATGTTCAAGGCCCTGAGTTCAATATCCACTATTATGAAAATATAATTTAAAATTATTTAAAACATAGCAATATTTAGAATAATATGCTGCTTTAATATAAAATAAGCTAAAATAATAATGTTCAAATTAATCCTGAAGTGGGCTTCGGTCCAACTACCATCCTAATAGTTCTCTCTACCTGCTGTGCAGTTGGGGTTCTCATAGCCTCTCTCTTATTCCTTCGCACTCTCTAGGATGCTAGATTAAACTCAGATGCTAAACAAACACTTTTTGCCTAGACCCCTGGGCATTTTCACTTCTAAAATGGAGCATGTTTTACTCTACACTAATATTTTGTTTATCTAGCACAGTAGGGCCTTCTTGGGGTCTACAACTTGGGGTACCCAACACACTGTGAACTGGAGAACGCCGAGACAATCCATACACCATCCGGATTTCATTTGGTTTGCAGAGACTAGAAACGAAAGAAGCATTTTCCTCAGTGTTCATAGAATTCCAGACCAATGACATCACCCCCTAAAATTAATTCTCAGATCCGCTCTTTGTGGGGAATGAGAATAGGTTCATATATAAGCAAAGAAGATAGCTTTAAAGAGAGGTGTGTTCTCTAATTTAAAAAAAGTAAGAAAAGAAATGACTGTTGTTTTTCTAGATTGATTGTAGGACAAGGAAAACCAGAGCTGAAGATGTTTAGCTGATGTTTGATGTTTTTCTGTGCACTCTTAATGCCCAACCATCAGCCCACCTTCTGGCATGGCCTGGGCATTTCTAAAGGAGCACAAGCAAACATGTACAACCCTCTGCTACTGAAAATGACATCAATATAAGCAATAAGCATTAGGTAGAAATTTTAGTATGAATGAGGTCATAGTAAAATGATGCAGAAAATGAAAGAGAAGGTTCCTGGTTGGTCCCTGTTGTGCTAGCAACACAAGAAATGTCTCATCAGTATGGATTGTCAGCAAAAGGTAAAAATTGCTTTCAAAATTATACTTAATTTTAATGCTGAAAAAGGCACTGAGAAGACTTTCAGGATAAGGGTTAATAGCGATAGAAGGGAGAGCGAAGAGAGTAAAGGTAACAGTAATCAGAAAGCAACTGCCAAAGAATAAACTTTATAAATGATTGAATAAGACTCCCCATATTTCTGTCTTAACAGTAACTTTATTTTCTTCATGTGTGTTATGCATCTGTGCATAAGTGTGCATAAATTCAAGCCCTGGATGTCATAATGTATATGGTATTTTAGACAGTTACTACATAAATAATGCAAAAATCTTTATTGGATCATGATGGGAAGACTTTGGTAAAACATTACAGTCATTGTATATTTTCTGAGTTTTACTGATTGAAGTATTCTTCACTGAATGGAGAAGAGAAGACAATGGAAGAGAGAGAAGATGTGATTCAGGTCATTTGGCAAGTTGTGTTGCCCAAGGCATCTCTCTTAGGGAGTTGTAATGGTTTTTAGTGTTTACAAAAAGGATGTCTGCCTTCTGCCTTCCAGATACATGGCAGCTAACCTCAGACATCCTGCCCTCTCTGCAGTCTTGCAGGCAATTATGGCTAATGGTTTAGGGTGGCATAATCACTTGTGAGGCGACGTATTCAGTTGTCAGTTCCGGACCTTTCTGACCTGTGGTTCCCATCATTTCCAGTGGTGGCTCACTGACTGACACTCTATCATGACAAGCTTCATCCTGTGAGTGGAAAATGCAGCTTTCTTCTTCAAGTCATTAAAAGTGTGTCTTTGTTTACTGCTATAGCATAATATAACCCATTCTAAGACTGAAGATGGTACCAAGAAGTGGGACCTTGTCATAAAAAGCTAAAACATGTAGCTTTGGCTTGGAGTAGGAGTCATGCTGTAAGATAGAGAGAAAACTGGTATGCCACACTGAGGTAGGGGAAAGAACTCAGTAAAACTATTGCCTACAGTCTAGTGGAATACAGAAGCTGGCTTACGTTCAAGAGCACTAACAGAATCTCTGAAAAACTCTGTATTTTATGATATCAGGATGATTCTTGGATCTGCCATAGCAGGAGAAATTATACCAATGAAATTGGGAAGCACTATAAATCATGACATTTGTGCTTTTGTGTTTTCCTCAAAGATGGCTACTATACATCAACAATATGCTGACTACAATAATTTAAAGACAGGTTTCACACCTAACAAATGTGTGTTTCTGGGAATGGCCAGCATCTGACTGGAACATTAGCCACAGTGGATGTGTATTGTACCATGCTCTGCATTTAAAAGCAAGGGTGTAATGAGAATAAACTAGGTCAATCTAAAAGTCAGCATAGCAGGCAAGAAAAAACACATATTGGGATGGGTAGAAGTACAGGACAAAAATGTTTCTCAACTCCAAAGTAGGAAGGATAAAACTGAGATTTATTTGGAGAGACAAAGGCTAAGAAAACCTAGTTTCATGCAAATGGTAAATTTCGGGTAAGTCCTTGCTGTTTTGTTACAGTTTTCTGAATAAATGAAAAAGAAACCCAGTAAATCCTATGTTGTGCTCAAAATTATTCTATAAGAAACCAAGAAAAAAATTAAAGCATGTCTTTACCTCAATGTCGAGATTGTGTGAACATGCACACACGGATATGTTTTCACATACTCTTATATTGTGTCTGTTGCCAAATAGAGGTGACTCAAATAAACAAGTAAAACAAAATCTGAGAAGTAACAACAACAAAAGAAAGATGCCAAACAAATCAATCAATCAGGATCATATGAGACAAGAACTTGACGAAGACTAGAAGGAGCATGGGGAAGATGGAGGAGGGAGGGGGAGGTGGAAGGGGGAGGGGAGATGGGAGAAGAAGGAGGAGATGGGAGAGGGGGGATGGAGGGAGGAAAGGGAGATGGAGGAGGGAAGGGGAGATGGAGGAGGGAAGGGGAGATGGGAGGGGGGAGAGGGAGGGAGGAGGAGATGGGGGAGATGGAGGGAGGGTGACATAGAAGAGTGGGAGGAGGATATGAGGGAGGGAGAAGTAGATAAGAGAGGAAGGAGGAGATGGAAGAGGGACCGCTAGAAAGTGCTGATTCTCCAAGACTCACAAATGACTCTTGGGCATCTATCTGTCTTTGTATAGGATGTCATTTGAGAAGCAGCCCAATCCAAGACAAGGCATATTCTTTAATCCGTACTTCACATGGTATGAAAGATGACTGCTAAAAGCCAGAACCTCAGAGAGGGCAGAATATGGATCACAACAAGCAACTGACTGGAGTGCTCTTACAGCAGAACCAGGACTAAGCTAAGACGTCCATGGACCAGTCAGCCTTGGAATTTCATAACTGCTGTGAACCCATAAATTCCGGGAATCTTATTTGTTTTCTATTTCCAAGCCCAGTGGTTATTCTGTTCTCCTCCCTCTGTGTGTGTCAGATGGAGTTCAGAGGGTGCTCATGACTCTAGTTCAAACATGTGTGACTGAAGAAGACCCGCGTCTTCACCTAATAGGGAAATCCCTACGGCCCCGCTTCACAATTTAAACCACCTCAAATTACCCACAGAACTTGAACCTTAATTTTCTGTTAAGACTTTCTAGAACTTTTATATTTTCTGTAAAAGGTTGAGAGACAAAAAATACATTGGTTGTAAGAAATAATCAAGAAGATATCTGCACCCAAATAGTTAGACTGTGGGGATCTCGAGTGGTAGTCACTGTACATTTCAAGCCGCCTGCCTTTCACTCACAGTGCCTGGCTTCCTCTGGGAGGTAGGACTGACTGTTAAACCCAATCTGGCAAATGAGGCATTAATAAAAGTAACACAAATAACTTCTAAGACAGACATTTAACAGGCTTTTCTACCCATTCAAAGGACATTTGCTCTCTTCCATAATGACTGGAAATACATCAGATACTGCAGGCTCCAAATACCAGCAGCCTGGAATGAAAATTTGTAGAGCTCTTCCTTGTGATGTGTACAGGAAGTAAGACATGAACAAGAAATAATGTTAGAACAGAAAGACGGTGCAGAGGGTAAAGGCCTGAGACCTGAGTTTGAAAGAGAAACTTTCACACATGTACATGAACACATAGGATGGACAAGTGCACATTAAATAATAAATTAAAAAATCATGAATATAAAGATTTCAGAAGAAAGGCAGTAAAAGTTGAGGACAGCTTATGGTACACATATATGTGCTCATTTCCATGCTGGTTTATTGGCGTACATTATCTTTCTGAAATCTACCCAAATGAATAAAGCTGGAGCCTTCTTATTTGCGTTGTTTTTCATTGAAAAAAATGAGTCGACTAATCCCAGCTGTGGAGCCACAGGCCTTGCAGATTTCTTTCTTCTGTGAAGGAAATGGAGGAAGTAAGGAACAGCTCTGAAGGGAACCCCTGGCAGCCTGGGGTGCCTGGGAAGATGGCACCCAGTGCCTGTTTCCTTAGACGGTTACTGTCTACCTTCATCTAACCTTGCTAGCAACCTCGGCTCTCTTCTCATGATTACTCACGTCAAGTACCCTGTAATGGAGAGTAAGCATTGGAACTATTCTTTACCCATCAGAGATCATTTTCAAAGTCTGATGTTTCCTAATCTTACTGCCCTCTCCTTGCTCTGTCCACTTTATACATGATACCCAGATTTTATTCCTTTGCCTCACTCAAATAGGAGATGATCATGGACCATAATAAAGAATCAAAGATGTTACTGGATCTATTCACTATTGATTTGTATGTCCTTTGATCAAATTGTTTTCTAATTTAAAAGAGAACTGTCATATGACTCAGCCAAACATTCATATTTTTACATTAAAAGGAAAGAAGGCCATCCTAGGTATGAAATATCTAAATAAGCAACATACTTAAATATCTATAAGTAAATATCTAAGTAAAAAATCTTCAGTGTTTGCAATGGCCATGTTATGGAGTCACCCTGCTTAAGACCGAGTAGAGAAGAAACAGAAGACCTATACACAATGAAGTATTTATTCAGCTTCAAAGAACAAAGTCACATCATTTGCAAGAAAATGGATGTTGCTAAGTAAAATACTCCCGAAAACTACCACAACTTTTCTCTCACACGATGGAAACAAAATTTTAAAAAAGGAAGGAAGCATGCAGCAGTAGAGAAAATCTTTTGGAGAAGTAGGGCAAGTGAGGGTTGGGAGAAAGGAAAAGAAGGGTAGTTAAAAGAAATCACAATATGTGTGTGGAAATGTCAGGAACTCATTAATATGTGCCATTAAAATACATTGTAATGCTCACAATATTACCTTCTCAGATATTAGGTATACTAACGTCTCCCATGTGAGTCGAGTTCTAGTATATAACAAGCCCTCATCCCTACTGATATTTGTTTTAATCATCAAAGTATGAGACTTTTAGTAATGCCCCAGCTTGATGTTCTAATAACTAGAAGCTGTCATCTCCAGAATAAAATGAAGCATTTCCAGCCAGTCTTTAATTTGTAGATATGGCATATCTCAGAACACAGAGGATCATTGCCAGATTGTGCAATGTTGTCTTTTTGAATTGCAGCCTTCAAAAGTAGAAAAACATTCAATAGAAGTATAGAGATACAGGTGAATCAGAGAACTGTCTAGTGTATCTTGGCAACAGAAAAACATGGCTGAATTGGCTGATGATCTTCATCTAATTTCTCTACTGAATAGAGGCTTCAAGGTGGGGAGGAAGCGTTCTCTAGCATTGCTGTCTCAAACAGGCCCAGCACCATTCTTTTCTCCCCAGCTTCATGACATAGTCTTTTGGGCGTTGACAAAATAGCCATTTCATATTTTTGTTGGCAAAATAATAATGGCCATATGATTGTATATGTCTACCCCAGATGACTGTACATCTCTAACCCAGTATTGTGTATGTTTCCTGGTGCCATGACAAAAATACCTAACAGAAGCAACTTAAAGAAGAAAGAGTTTGGGGATGGAGAGAGGATTAATAGTCAAGAGTACTAACTATTCTTCTAAAGGAGACAGGTTTAATTCCAAGAACCCACATAAAGTGGCTCCCAACTGTCTGTAACTCCAGTTGCAGGGGATTCATCTCTACTAACATAGTGTATCCACACTCATGCAGGTACACACACACACACACACACACACACACACACACTGAGCAGCTTGAAGCAGCTGGTCACAGTACATCCATAATTAGAAAGCAGACAGGGGTAGACAGTGGTGCTCAGTTCACCCTGTTCTTATTGAGCCCAGGATATCAGCATGCGGAACAGCGCTGGCCACATTCAGGGTGCGTCTTCTCACCTCCATTCACTTGGCATAGAAACATTCCACAGACATCTCCAGTGGCTTCTCTCATGGTGAACCTAACTCCCATCAAACTGGTAAGATTAGCCACCATGACACCTTTGGAAGTCCACTTACCTTTAGAAAGGGTGGCAGCAGCAAGTGCTCACTTGACCGACCCTGTTTTAAGCAAGACCAAGACAGGAACATGGCTTGGATCCTAGGGGAGATCTTCCTCCCTAGTGGAAAATCAGCACATGAGGAGAGGGTCTGTTTTTCCCAGCTCACTGTGAGATAGATGTGGGTTGGATTTGGGCATGGAAATGCCACAGCTTTCTTGGGACAATGAGCTGCAAAGGCTGAGGATAAACTGTCAACATGTAGTGACACATGGGAACCTCAGCTGGAGAGCCTGAGGTTTCCATGGTGATGCCGGGATTAAATTATGCAGAGAAGGGCTGCCTGTTATCTTTCACCTAAAGTCCTTTCCTGTTAGGCATTGTTCATACATCCCTCACTTGTGCCCTTCCCAACTTATAGGAGCATTGCCATCTTACTGAGAGTAAGATCAAACTTAGTCCCAGATTTGAAGTTTTTTTTCCTGTGAACTTTTGCTTTCTATGTTGCTATTGAGTTTTGATTTTTCACTTTTGTCTTATAAAAGTTTTAGTAGAAAATTCTACATCAATGATTACTTAAAAAAATTATTTTAAGTAAAAATTGTATTTTCATCTTGTGTTGGTGCTCTGAAAAAGACCACACCCCCTACTTCTATTAGTCTCCCTGTGCTTCAAACCGTGACACAAATAATCTGATTGTCTCTCATGTGGCTAGTGTCTTAATAAGGGATTTAACATGCATTAATGCATTCAGTCCTCAATGCAAATCAATTCGACAGATATTTATTGTATACCTAATGAGCTCAAGCCCCTGGGACAAACACTAGAAGTGAGAAAGACAGGGAGGAAATATGACCACTGCTTCCACAGGGACAGGGGCACTGAGCGGGGAGTACAGCTCTCCTAATGGGGTGATGCTTGTGGCAGGTGGACATTAAACTATTCACAATTTACTCTCAAACTAAGAAAGAAGCAATCAGTTCTCAAGCAGAATAAAATGTGAGTTTACAGCACACTTTGGCATGACATCCAGAACAAACGCTCTCATAAGCTTCTACACAGAGAGCATATTCCTATGAAGCCAGAGTAAACTATGTAAGATGCCAAGAGAAAACTCACAGTGCACACCCAAAGTCACATTCTGTGCTGCCTAAAGTGTGTGATTTCAATGTTCATTTATCTCCAGCAAGAAGCAAGCAAACCTATGTGTTGTGGTTTGTTCTGTGTTTAGAAACAAACGTGGAGACTTTGTGTCCTGATTTCTTTGTATAGTCATTGTTGTCAATTGTAAAGACATTGTGGAATGACTATGTGTAGCCGAGACTGGCACACGAAAAAATAGAAACCAGTAGAGGATGGATGAAATTTCCAAACAGAAGGAAAGAGAGGAGCTTTTAGTTTGATTCCACTGATACATGTTTTTAAAGGCAGAGTTTAATACAGAGCCTAAGCTTGCCTCACACCGTGTAGCCCAGTAATCCTCCTGCCTCATCCTCCTAAGTGCTAGGATTACAGGTGTGAAACTCACAGAGCTTTGCATGGTAATCTAGTTTGGCCTGAAGCTTACAGTTCCACTGCTGGCCCCAGGTGTGTGCCACCGCACCCAGGCCTGCTCATACATTCTTTCTGCCACTCGGGGGCAAGGCATGGTTTGTACTCGCAAGTGACATTCTACAGTATCACTACTGCTGATTATTCTTTCAACTTACACTAGTATGTGAGTGTGCTTGTGTTTGTGATGTGTGTGCATGGAGCAAGTGTGAAGGGGTGTGAACCTCGCATATTCTAGAGAATATCAGGTGTCACTACTGTTTTCTATTCAAACCATACGTCTCACTAAATCTGAAGCTCACCTTCCTCCCACTGACCTCACAAGGTTGACAGTCAGCAAAACCACACCACATGAGCCTTCTGATTTTTCTACCTCCCTCACGCCCCCACAGCACTCAGGTTATAGGTTCTAGAAGACATACTTGTCTGTTTTTGTGTCCCACTGGAGATCTGACTCCAGAATGTCATACGTGTGCAGCGAGAGCTGTCACCTACCAAGGTGAGATGCTGAGGCCATCTGCTCGGCCTCCAAGACTGCCTTTATACCTACCATTTTAGAAAGATCGAAGGAGAAAATCTTAGATGTGTTCTAAAATGTTTTGCTATTATTTAATATGTAAAATTGAGGTAGGAAAACAAGATAGGGAAGTTTAATTAAATTAACAATAACTAATAATAAAAGGAGACTGCATAGGCCATTGGGAACTTTTTTACTTCTAGAGAGTAAAATACTTGAAGTAAGGCCCTTAAAACATTCTTCTGGGACTTTTGGGAAATTTCCTTCCTTTCTGATTAAAAAGGGAGGCACTTTAAGTTGTATGCAACTGAGATGCCCTTCATTTCAAAGAACCAGTGTGGACCTGTCTGGACCAGTCTGGACCTGTCCAAAATGATAGGTGTTCAGCTGGTATGAAGAACCATTCTGACCTGAGACACAGGAAACTCACACAACCACAAAGCTCAAAAGGATATTTTTATTTGTGATCATTTATTTCAATTACTTTACATTTCTAAAATCTAAAACTCATGCACAGACTTAGTTTTGAATTCACGCAGAATAGCACCCTGGGCCTGAAGCTTCTTACGCTTTTGTCCCATCACTTAGTGGGGGAAGAAGGGTCTGGTCAACACACCCACAGGTAATGTGGCCATGAGGAGTAGGAGGTAAGTGAGTCGCCCGCCTGAGAAGATGTGATTAGATTTCCTAACGGCCTGCTAGCAGACGAGGCAAGTGAGAGTAACGACTTAAGCCGTTTTAAAGTGTATTTTGAAGTGAGAAGCAATGGGTGAAAGTTCAGGATCAGAAGCAGCAGAGAGTATGGAGTCCCAAAGGGCTGTACAAACATCACTGACCTCCTGCTACACCGGAGTCAAGAACGGTCCTGTGGCTAGGGAGAAGCACACGGTGACCCCGGGATGCACAAGCAAGAAAAGCAGCTGCATGCGGAAGTCCTGCAGCATTTCTGGAATGTATGACTGCATTAATTCAAGGAAAATATGCATTTCTGGAATGTATGACTGCATTAATTCAAGGAAAATATGTAGAATTTAGAGGGGCTTAAAGGAGGCGACTATGATTTTGAGTGGAACAAACACATTTGAAAGCAGAGGACTTTGGGCTTAGTTATATAGCAAGTTAATTGGGATCAGATGTCACTCGTGTATTCCCAGTGGAGGTAAGCTGGCCTACATTGTGAAGGTGCTTCTAGCCTGTAAACATTAACTGCCTGGTAGCTACATTTCAGAAATCCTAACCAGCAGGCTGTTACTCATAGCATCACAAAAGAATACAGATAAATCCGATGCACTATAGACACCAGTGTTAAAGAAGCCAATTAGTCTCTGAATGAATATGTCTAGTAAAGGAGTGTTTACTGTATCACTATGATAACGATGATAATGCTGAGGGTGATGGTGAGGCAAAATGTGGAAGACATGATAATGACTGTTATGATGATATAAAGATGATGCTGGTGATGTCAGTGATTGTGATACGTTATAGTAGTGATGCAATGATACCATGGTAATGATAGTGAAGTCACCATGATCATAATCATGGTATATAATAGTGATGATGTAATGATGGTGCTGATGTCATTGATTGTGATACATCATAGTAGTGATGTAATGATGCCATGGTGTAGCGATCGCCTATCTCGCCAGCAAGAAAGACACGCCACAACAGGATCCTTCTACAGGCGTTTATTATGCATTTGATTGCAGTTGCGAAAGACCCCAAGCCCAGAAATCAACCCTCCTTATATATGCATAGGAGGAATGTGTCGCTACCTGATTGGTGCATTCTGTGCGCCCTAATTAGCATACTTGGGACTAGAGAACGAGTCAGCATGAGTCATCAAAACAGGTATATTCGCATGTGCACTTAGGTTGTTTATCTCAAAACTGGTCACCCTCCCTTTGGGCTGGGCACCATCTTGTAATGGCGAATGCTGTGGCTTCCTACACCATGGTAATGATAGTGATGTCACCATGATCATCATAATCATGGTATATAATAGTGATGATGTAATGATGGTGCTGATGTCAGTGATTGTTATATGTCATAGTAGTGATGTAATGATACCATGGTAATGATAGTGATGTCACCATGATCATCATAATCATGGTATATAATAGTGATGATGTAATGATGGTGCTGATGTCAGTGATTGTTATATGTCATAGTAGTGATGTAATGATACCATGGTAATGATAGTTATGTCACCATGATCATCATAATCATGGTATATAATAGTGATGATGCAATGATGGTGGTGATGATCATGAGGGGGTTATATAATAGCAACAATGTAATGAAAATGATGATGAAATAATGTTAGGTTGTGATATGGTGATTGTGATACAATGATATAATAGTGACAATAAGTGAGTTGAAAGCAGTAGTGACCTTGCTGGTCTGTACAGTTAGTGGTCAGTTATATGGCCCACACCATCCTGCTAAAAGTCTTAAATCATGATTATATCCAGCCTACGCTTCAATAGGGAAATTGGAACCTACGGTGGTTAGAGCATTTATTACAGTGGAAGAACACATCATTTACTATGTGAAGACTTTAATGACACTGAAGCCCGTGCTCAGAGACACTCCAAGGCCACATGCCATCAAACCTGGTTCTGAACCAGATCTATCTGACTTGAGAGCTTGAGCATTCACTCCTATGAATATGGCAGGCTCCTAATAAATATTCACTAACCAAAATAATTAACTTTATGCAATAACAATCTGCATTATAAATAAGGTATAATTTGAAGGATATAGAAAGGAAGAGCCATGGATAGCAAATCTAATAAAATAAATATTCACCTTTACCACATTGTCCCTAGAAAGGGCAAGAGCAACCTTTCTAGAAAGAAATAGATTTTCTCTAAATGTGATCATCGGGTCACTGCCAAATTCTTACTATTTGTTTTTTTTTTAATGACAGGGAAATGGCACAAGTCCAAAGTCCCATCCTCTAAAGAGTGAGCAGAAGCCATGGACAAGCCAAATGAGTAGCCTCCACCAGAATACTGCTGTCAGCTGTGAATGTGACCCACTATTTACCTGTGTTGTAACCAAGACCTACAAACAGAGGAACTTAAGCGCTTCTCTGGCATCTGTTCACCTCTGAGTCTGACTTTCAGAATCTCCATCAAGGTACTCATATTTAATCATCAAGAAGACTTGCCTTTGGGAAGAAAGTCATCACAGAGCTCTAGAGGAGTCCTGAAGGAAGATGAAGTGGGCTGTGACATTCACAAATATAATTAACAACCTAATAGTGTGTGCATTTAGTTCTGATTGCTGTATAATCACTTGACTAATAGAAAGAAACTAATTTGCCATTACAGCTGTTGTGAGATTACATTTAAAGGCAAAATCACAGCACATGG
This sequence comes from Micromys minutus, assembly GCF_963924665.1. Lineage (NCBI taxonomy): Eukaryota > Metazoa > Chordata > Mammalia > Rodentia > Muridae > Micromys > Micromys minutus. The sequence continues at coordinate 9,748,915 of NC_137985.1, forward strand.
GGACTGCAGCTCTAGATGTTAGCTTTAAAAGAAACCAATGTTTCCCTCTCATTTCTCCATTAATAGTTGCTACGAACAGTAAGTAAACACAGAATTAGCATTGAAGTCTTACAGCAGCACAGATCACGTGAACACATCAACCTGTTATCACCAGCCTGTTTCAGTACCAGAGCCTAAAGACAGTGAGGAAGTTTAACTGTGTGTAGTAATAGAATCAATCTTTACAGGGACATAAATGCTGAAAATCCCCCAAACATGGACCAAAGAATTAGATATACTCACAAAATTCCTTTCATTTTGTAATTGACAAGGAGAGCAGACATGTTTGGGGGTGGGGGGCAGACACATGCATATCTGCCCACCTTCACACATGTAAGCATGCATGTACGTGTTCATACATGTGCACATTCATGTTGTAAGAGGGCAGATGTACAGATGTGAACATGCAGGAGCAGCATCCAACCTTAAGCACTGTTCTACCAAGCACCATCTGCCTCTTTTCAAGACAGGCTCTCACTGGCCTGAAAGTCATCTAATAGGCTAGACTGGCTAACCCGTCACCAAATCCATGTAGCTCTGCCTCCCAGGGATTGGGTTTACCAGCATGTGGAGCCACACCTTAATTTTATATAGGTCTTAGGGATTAGACTCATGTCCTCATGCCTGTAGCCAAGCTCTTAACACATTGAACCATATTCCAGTCCAGTGTCTTCACACCTTTTTGGAAGTGAGACATCAGGTCACACCTTTGACATATTAAGGGCTATGATAAGAAGGATGAACATAGTATTAAACTCTCACAATTTCATGGATATCACATAGATTTATATGGTCAGTAATGATTCATATCTGTATGTATGTATGTGTGTATTTGAGGACAATCAGTAGATACAATATTAGTATATATATTGCATATGTGTGTGCATGCCTATGTGTATCTGTGTGTATTATATAAGTCCATATAATGAATAGATATTACACAAACTGAGCTCTGCAAACATTTTGAGTCAGACAATTGCAGTCTATAAGGAGACTATCATATACATTATAGGACTACTAACTATTTGAAGCCTGTTTTAATGTTACTGTCTTACAAGATGTGACAGCTAAATATATCCCCACGTAGACCGGTAAACTAGTCTCCAGGTGAGATTAGATAATTAACAGTAGCATTAAGAGTACATAAGAGTTAGGAGGGACATACCACCACCATGGAGTAAATGAGGAAATGTGTCTAATAATTTTAAATATCTGCATAATAGCCACTAGAATGTTTTCAGCCCACCTGAGAAAAATGTTCACCATTGCTATTATTAGAACCTTGACTTCAGGGTAATCTATTTATAGTCTGAGGTTAACAAGTAAAAGCAAACAATAAAATTCACCCAAAAGCACATTAGCCCAGCAGGTAAGGGACAGCCCAGAACATAGGGAACAGAGGTTCATGCTTACCTAGTGAGATCAGGGAGAAGACAAGCTAAGCTGACTCTGCCAAATCTGACCCTAACCTCAGCACCCAAGCACTAATTGATAGCTGACGACAAGACTTTCTATTTTTAACCCCACATAAGAAATATGCTGGTACCATCATTTTTTCATTTCAAAAATCATAATCTATCCCCTGATGTTCAAAGTCTGTGTGTCTGAACCCAGGCACTACGCTTGCTTCTTCTAACCTGGTTTATGATACATGTTGATGACATTTAACTACATTTTCTCACCTAAATTCTTCTCCTTGTCTTTAAAAAATGAGATGAGATGAGAGCATAGTTTTCTCCTTAATAATAGTCATATGTAATTGTTTTCAACTCATCAGATAATATCTATAAGGTGCTGTGGAGCCTGACAATGAATGTCTAAGTACACTTTGAGGTAAAAGGTTCAAATTGCCACAATGTGGGTCTTTTGAGAAACTCCCTAAAGAATTATCAAGATCTAGGCAGTTATGTTAACACTGCCAACCCTGTGTGTTGCAATCAGCCAACCAAAGATGTGTGCTCTGGTGGCAGGGTTTAGGGAGTGTCAGCAAACCTTGTCACACACATCACAGGATGTGGCTGTGGGACGAGCAGGAGCCAGTGCTAAGCCTCTACTTCTTCCTGGCCAAACCAGCACAAAGCCAACCCTCATCTCTAAGTCCCCATGTTTCCCCATATTTATTTTATTTTCTCTTGTATATATTTAATACTCTACGTTTGGTATCAGTGTGAACAGGAGATTGAATGACCCTTCCTCTCAATGGTGTAATCTGAGGAAACAAATTCTGTTCCAAGGAGAATGACGTGGAGGAGAATATGTTTTACTAGGGAGATTTCAGAGAGTGAGATTGTCTCAAGGAAGGCGATACAAGGGAGAGAGCTCAGTTGGCAATATGCTTGTGAACAAGAATGAGGAAAGCTAAGGTCTACCTCCAAAATCATAGTAAGATTCCAAGCATATGGTGCCCTCCTATAACTATAGCACTGAGAGGCAGACAAAGGGGCTCCCTGGGGCTTTTCCAGTGACTACTCTAGCTGAATCACTATATTCTTAGTAAGGAAAAGACATTGTCTCATAAAAATAATGTTGGCAGAATCAAGTAACAACTAAGTTTGATCCCTGGGCTTCACACATATGTACACACACACACACACACACACACACACACACACACACACACACACACACACAATGAGAGAAACAGAGACAGAGACAGAGAGATGTGGGAACAAACTCTTAATACAAGTAAAGTCAAATGATAAGTTAAGCCTAGAGAGGAGGACAGGCAGGTTTACACTGGCTACCAGCAACAGCTGAACATCTCATAGAGAGAAGAGTATTCTCTCTGCTTCCTTGGCACTAAGCACATTTAGCACAACTGTTGTAAACCAAAGACTGCAAGCAATTTATTCCCAAGGTCGCTGGAGTCAGCAATCACCCTAGCTAGATCTTCACAACATTTAAATTTGTCTTGGCAGCCATCTCCTGCCATTTCTGCCTCTTTAATTTTTCTACAAGTTCTCTCTTGTCTTCTTCAAGCTTTTATCAGGGGCCATTGAGTACAGGGTGCCCCAGCAGAAATACAAAGATAAATAAGTCTTGGGCACTGAGCCCTCTATACCCACATTCCCTAAACAGATAGCAAGAGTACAAAGTGGGAACTATCTAGGAGAACAGAGCTAAAGGGCAAAGAAAGAAGATAAACTCTGCCAGGGGAATCCATTAGGCATCATAGAAAAGAGAACATGAAAGGATCAGCACTTAAGTCCCAGAGAGTAGGTAGAAACAATCAAGGCAGAGCTCCGTGGGGATGGGTGTGCCTGAGCATTGATCACATTCTAGTCCAGACCTGGCGCAGAAGAATGGCACACTGTGCGGTGAGAAGCATAGCATGGGGAAAATTGCTGAAGTCACCTCATGTGTGACTTTCTAGTAGCCACTCATTTATCTGGCCTTGATTCCATCACCTATAACGATGCCAGTGGTGACCTAGAGCCTGTAGCTTTACCAGTTTACTACGCTTTGTAGGATCCTCTCCTCACCGAAATCTTCACTGTACCCAAAGTATCCAAGACCAGAGAAACCATGGTCTTTGGATTATTCCTATGCTATTAGAAAAGTGGTTGAATTTTTACAATGTCTCTCCTTTTGAAACACTGTCTCCTGTATCCCAAATAGGCTCAACCATGAACTTCTGATTCTCCTGCCTCTGCCTCCCTTGTGCAGGGCATCTGCTAGATCAATGGAACTATATCTCCTAGGCTCTAATCTTTTTCAAATAAGATTTACATTGGTCCTGGGGTGGCAGAGAATGTGGTGGGAAATCTTTGTGGCATGATTCTGCCATTTTTAGGTCACTCTTAGCTGTTAGTTCCAATTTATCTATCCATCCTTATTTTTGAACTGGAGACAGAGATCTATCTGTGCATTTACATGCCACTGGAGACCATGTCAGTGTTCACAGGCTTCAAAGGACTTTCATCTGCCTCTGCTCCCCCTTCACAAGACGTGTTTCTATGTCAAATGCACTTCTTAGCCTATGACCTAAGCAAACTCAGCCTGAGACTATGTATGTTGACTGAGGCACTGCATATTATCTCTAAATGTATTTTCCTGTGTAAGCAAACAATTGCAGGAGCTAGTGAGATGATGAGGCTGGTGAAAATGTCTGCTGTCAAGCCTGAGGACCTAAATTTGATCCCCAGGACCCAACTCCCAAAAGTTGCTTCCTAACTTCCACATACATGCATGGCACTCAAATGTTCACACATATACACAGCCACACAAGCTAAATAAAATATTCTTTCAAAGCAAAAGAGAGGAGAATGAAATCCATCCTGGTGTTTTTATAGAAATAATCTTGAATCTGTTCTCATTTGTAATGGAAAAAAAATGTTGGCAAATATTTCTGATGTGCCAGCAGTCTTGTTACAGATGCTGTCCCTGCAGTGTGAGAATCACCACTCGAAAGGTCAACAAAGAATTATTAATTGATTTTTCTAGGTAATGCATTCAATGTTGACAAAGCACATATAGTTTACAGATGGTCCTTAGAGTATTCAGTAATCCTCTTTATAAGAAAGTATACTCCAAAATAAACAGCAGGATCCTAAAAGCCCAGGCTGGACCACGCTCTCTACATGAAAGCACAGGCAGATCTTCACTATTAACTAGGCACTTACCATTCCTTGTGGGTTGACCTTTTCTAGTTTGCAATGTTACAGTAAACACACATGTGCTTAATTCTACCTCTTCATGAGTTCTCAGAAAATTCATCTCTATTATAGATCTTCACAACCTCAGGGTACAGTGCTTTGTTCTTATGTTGAAAAGTTCCACTACTTTACTTTAAAGAAAAGCTCCACATCATACACACAATGCCAGAGTTGCTGTTCCTAGGCTTTGGAGCCATGGCTAAGAAACAAGGATTACTTTAACATAAGCACAAGAGAATCATGATAGTCAAGTCAATCTGATAAGTACAATGTCTGCAGAATGGCTAGCCAAAAGTCAATGTGACAGAGTGGACACTCTGAACAGAATTAAGAAGTACGTGCCACACAAGCATGGCCTTCAACTTTGTACCTGTTACACCTAAGAAGATGGAACTTTCAGGTGCATTTGAAATTTTATTTCATATGTCAAATAAAATGTGTTACTTCATTTTTTAACTTATCAAACAAGTTTATATGTTAAATTTTCAATCCATAAACCTTCTACACAATAAGCTTACAATCAATAGACAAAGATATAAACTTCCCAACTATATGAGATAAATTAGACCAGTAGAAATCCTTAGATATAATCATGACGACCTCATTAAGCTAGAGATGCACCAAGAAAAACATATACGTCAACTTCCATCTCCTTCCTCCGTAAATGTCTGCCTCCTGCCTCCTCTTTCATTTTCCTAGACCTTTTCCACTTACCTCTCTACTGTCCAATCACGTATCACCTTAACATCAGCCCACAGAAGAATTCTTTAATTCCCCACTGGACAGCACACAGCCACCTAAGAAGAGGAGGGGGATACCGAAACCAAAGAATAAAACACTCACCCAACAAAAAGACCAGATATCAGCACCTTGAATTACTATCTTCCCAATCCCAGATGCCTAGATACCAGTGTAAAAACACAAACCATAACAGCCATGATAATAAGTTTCCACTGGAGCCCAGCAACCCTACCATAGCAGACCCTGAGAATTGCAACAAAGCTGAAGCACAAAACAAGAACTTCAAAAGGCCTTTATGAATAAGATAAAGGTGCTTAAAGAGGGAAATGAATAAATTTCTTAAAGAGATCTATAAACACACACATAGCTATAGTGGAAGGAGATGAATAAAACAGTTCAAGAAATGCAAATCAAATAGCATCTTACACCTAAATGAATAGCAAAGATCAGTGAAACAAACAACAGCTCATGTGGGCAAAGGAGCACTCAATCATTGCTGGTGGAACTGCACACATTTATAGCCACAATGGAAATCAGTGTGGTGGTTCCTCGGGAAGATGGGAACTGATGCACTTCAAGGTACAGCTCTACCACTATTTGGCATATACCCTTAAGGATGCTTCATCCTACCACAGAGGCACTTACTTCTACATGTTCATTTCTGCTCATAATAGGCAGTAAATGGAAACAATCTAGATGTCCTTCAACAAGTAAATGGATAAAGAAATATGGTACATTTACAAAATCGAATATTGTTCTGTCATTTAAAAAAAAGAAATCGTGAAATTCATAGTCAAATTGATAGAACTAGAAACAACATCATCTAAAGTGAGGTAACCCAGACACAGAAAAAATAAATTTGCTTCTGTGGAGCATTAGCTGTTAAGTCAGTGATGGCCAAGCTGCAGTCCGGAAATTAAAATAGAATGGATAGTTATTGATCAGTGAGGAGCTGGAATGGGAGAATCGAGCTGAATGGGGAAGAGACAAGGGGGACGAGAATGGCAATACAGAGAGGCAAGTAAAAAGAGCCAGTTGAGGGCAGTATGGATACAGTGCTGATACAGCAGCAGCTACCAAAAACACACACATGTACGAAGCATATAGAAATGAAAGCTGCAAATGACAGAAGAGGCAGAGCCCCAGGTGGATATCTTATTACCAGCAATGCAGGGCCTGGGTTACATCTGCATTATAGGAACCCCTAAACAACTCAGGCTCTTGCCAAGATTATGGGTCCTCACAAACTGACAGCTAGGTTCCATTTTGAAAACAACACTTATACACCTCACTGAACATGGAGCACTGGAGCTAGTGTCCACACAGAATCTTCACCGCTGACACCTTTGGTACAGGAAGGTACTCTGCATGCTACTAAAGGAGAAACATAAACACCGACCCAGCCACATACCTTTTGGTCTACAGCAGTGTCCTACCTACAACATAAGTCAGTGCAAAGGTGAAATGCAGCTCATGGTAGGAACCAACCAATGTCTGACAGGAGTTGAGGCCCTCACGAGGAGATGGAACCCAGAGAACCTTGCTTGGGTGAGCAAGAACCTGAAACTTTATGGTCAGTAAATCCAAGTACTGCCCAGGAAAAAAAAAAAACAGACTCCTAATGACATTCTGCTAGGCCCTTGCTCGGCTGACATCGGAGCAACTTTGTAGCTTTCTCCTGAAGCAGATGGGAGCAAATACAGACCTGCAGCCAGACAGTGTGCAGAGAGTGAGACATCTTGGAACACTCAGCCATAAATGGGATGTTTCCATCAAATTCCCTCCCCCAAGACTCAGGAAACCCTGCAGACATGGAGGCAGAAAAAGTGCAGGAGCCTGAAAGGACTCCAAGAAAACAAGGTCCTCTGAATCAACAGGATGGACACACAGAAACTCACAGAAACTATAGCAGTGTGCACAGCGCCTATGTGACTCTGTGCCAGATGGGGTCCATAAGCTGGAAAGAGAAGTGAGTACATACCCTTCCCTAACCCAGCAGCTATCTCAAATTAACAAACACTTGCACATGAAAATTTAGTTTTCTCCAATGGAGTCTTAACTGGAAAAACCAGGGTAGGCTGCATGCCCAGCACTAGGTGGCCAATGGAAAACAAATTCAGAACCATTGTTGGACGTTCCTTGTCTCATAAAATAGTGCCAGGGATTTTTCTGTTTGCTTTTCTTTTTTAATTTTACCAAATTTCTTACTTCTGTTAAAATAAATTTATCTCTTTTTACCCTGCAGGTCCTTTGTGTTTCCAACTTGGTGTTCTGTGGGATTCCTGAGTATATAAACAAATGGGTCAGTATGTTTCATATACCTTAACCTTCTGTTTGTTTCCTATTCCAATGTATCAGTTCTGTAGATATACCATATCTTATCACATCATGTCATAATACATCAAGTCATATCATATCATATCACACATCATATCATAACATATCACACATCATATCATACCATATCATATTACATCATATCATATCATACATAATATCATAACATTATATCATGTCATACTACAATATATCATATCATACCTATCATTGCATATCAGATCATATCATGTCACAAATCATATCATATCATATCACACATCATGTCATATCACATCAAATCATATATCATCACATCATATTCTATCATATCACATCACATCACATCGTATCTTATCACATCATGTCATATCATATCACACCACATCACACATCATGTCATATCATATCACACATCATATCATATTATATTATATCATATCACATCATATTATATCACACATCATATCATATTACATCATATTATACCACATCATATCATATCACACGTCATATCATGCCATATTTTATCACATCATATCACATCACATATCACGTCATATTATATCATAGTATATTATATCACATCACATCATATTATATCACACATAATATTATACCATATCATATCACAACACATCATATCATACCATATCATATCACATCATATCATACCATATTACATCATATTACATCATATACCATACTATAGTTCCTTAAAGGTCTGTTTGTTTTCTAATGAGGGACAGAAACAGTGTGAATTCAGATGGGAGGGGAGTTGGGGAGGAACTGGAAGGAGTACAAAGAAGAAAAATGCTGTTTTTAATAAAAGAAAAAAAAACCTTCCAACACAGTAAATTTGAAATTGAAAGACAATTCTACAAAAAGAAACTGACTTTAAAATTTATAAATTATTTATTTCTGAAAATTTATATTTTAGATTTCAGTAATTCAGTTGACTCCAAATAATTGAAACCACAAACTCAAAATTATGAATAAGGGGACATTAATATATATTAAAACTTGTTTGATCAGATTCATTAATTCACATGCAGAATACTTTTAAATGATTCAGAACAGACATGTAATAAACCACCAATCTGAAGAACCACTCTGCCGGGATGTTCAGTTGAGAACACAAACTAACACTTTTCAAGGGACACTCTGTTGATAACACACCCATAGTTCTCACTAGGAGTGTACTGTGAGTCAACAACAGCAGTAACCTTTTATTATTTCATAGAATTGTCCTTTGATTTCAAATTTCCTGTGTTGGAAGTTTTAACGTGAGCAAACATTTATTTAAATGGGGCAAAACATTTTATTTGGCATATGCACTCAAATTTCAAACACAATGTGAAAATTCCAGGTGATGAAAGCCATAGGTCGTTGTGCTTGGGAGACAAGTGCTTGACTAGTAAGCCCTTGCACGGAGCTTTCTCCTGTTTAATTACAGCACTGAAAACTAGAGCGGCAGAGGTGACTCAGTGCACTTGCAGATGCCAAGTTCTGTCTCAAGCACTCACGCCTATCACTCCTTCTCTGGGGAGTATGATGCCCTCTTCTGGCCTCCTTGGATACTGCACTCACTCAGGTATACAGCACACACACACACACACACACACACACACACACACACATTTAATCACCTCAGAGAGTGAGCCATAAAAGACCAAAGTAATGATTACACCAAACTCCAGCTTGGTGAACTAATGGGTTTTATATTAGGATTATTAACAGAAGTGTGGGTAAGAAAGAGTTCACTTAGAATGTATCAGCTCCACAGAAACTATCACACAGCAGTGGGTGAGAATTTCCTCCTCATAAAGGAGAGCACATAATCAATATTTTTAAACAACACAACCTATCGTGCACTTTACTGAAAAGGTACACTAAGAAACTCTTGGAGTTGGTGACATGCCAACCCTAGAGAAGTACAGCAAGAACCAGAATTATGCATTTGTGCATGCACACGTTTGTGTATATGAAGATAAACACTTGTTCATGCATGTCACTACTATCAAATGTCATTCTTGGGAAGGCCATTCACCTGCTTTTGGAGGCCTTTCACTGGCCTGGAGTTCCCCGATTGACTTAGGGTTGGTACCCAGCAAACGCTGGGGATGCCCTGTGCTTACCTTCCCAGCCCTGGCTACTGTTATAGTACATGCCACCAAACCAGGTGTGCTCGTGTGGATTCTGGGTGTCAAACCCGGGTCCTCATGTTTGCATGGCAAATACTTTAGTGACTGAGTTACTCCCTCAGCTCCAATAGCAAAAAAATTTATAACATTAATTATTCATTCATCATTCAGCAAAGAAAATATAAGAATCTAATCTACTCACTAGCTTGCTATGAAACATCACACAGTCTTAAGTGATCAATAAAACCACTGGAGAAGTAAAAATATATTGAAAGAAATATACAGTTTCTTAGTATTTTTACTTTGCTTTGAGAAAGAATAAAAGAAGGAAAGAAATAGATGATAGAGACAGACGGATGGACAGACAGATAGATAAAATTGAACAAATCTGCTCAGTACTGTGGGACAATTACTCCTAAACAACCCCAGACTTCAGTTAAATGCAGTTTCCATTCTAAGAGGATCCCTGCTGGCTGAAGTCTTCAGAAAGATAACAGAGTCGATTTCGCCCTCTAGTGGTCACAATAGCTTGATGCTAAACCATAAATCCCGAATTCATGCTAGAGTCTGCATTTGGCTTCTTTAACCAGGCAGAAGTTGGATTTTTAGAGAATTATCCATAACATCTTAAGAGCCCTTTTCCCGTGTTCCAAACTGTTTATCTAAAAAGTATCAAGAAGTTCAGTTCTCTTCACCTAAAGATAATAGATATTAGTTTTGATAGTCTGGAACTATCAAAAACATATCCAATTTTGTTTTTTTAGAAAGAAATAAAATTTTGCTCGGGGCAAGAACCTGAATAATTTGCAATTTAGATTTTGTTTGTATTGATCACAGGTCAGTGTGATATCAAGAAGAAAAATCTAAGCAGTTTCTAAGTCTTAATATTTCCAAAATGATTACACAATTTATTAGTGAAGGTCACAACCACCCCAGCTTACATATCAGTGAAAATCTGGTAAGTAATAAGCATGTGTTAATTAAGAATCTCCATGGCGTTGAAAATGGGTGTCACCACTGGGGCCTTGCCATGGATGTGTGGGGTCGCAGCGCCCTCTATTGGACAATGTGTAGCTGCTGCATGCTCCTTTTTTTTTTTTTTTTTTTTTTTTTTTTTTTTTGTCCCTCTAAAAATCCCTTTAAGAGAAAAGACTGGGGATCTTATCCCCTGCAGAGACTTCGTGGTGAGACCTTATATGAAAATGTTGGTAGTTAAAAGTCATTGAAGCTTTACTGTATAAGTATGGATTGTTTTCAACACCACACTTTTCTTTCTCCCTCAAACCTCATTTCAAATATGACTGCATCAGTGAGACTTAGAAACTATTAGAAAACAAGTCTTGTGCCTTAGTTTAAATGTGACTTTCCTTCAGTGCACCTGGATGCATTTTTTTCTCTCTACACACCTATAATCCAAGTCACATAGAAGGTTTCTTAAAAGGTTCCTGTATTTCCAAAAGAATGTCTTCCCCGAATGAGGATGAAGTCCCCCTCCCTCCCCTTCCTTCTGTCTACTTCCTCTTTCCCCCCTCCTCCCTTCCTAGCACTGATAGTCGTGATGGGTCTGGTCTTGGCAGGACTTGTTCCTTCTCCACCCACTCAACTGAAATCTTGTTTCTGTATCCTATAATTCTGTGTGTCACATGCCCCATCTGTCTGTCTCTCTATCTGTCTGTCTCTATTTCTGTCTCCTGTAATCTCTCTGAGCTATGAAAGGCCTCAATTCATGTCTCAGAGCTCTCTAAAAGGGGCCAGGGGATTTTGTCGGTGAAGGAAGACACAGCCTAACCTAATCCCCACTGAGTGAAACATCTCTACCCTCAAACAATTCCCACTTAAAACTGATGAGTTTTGCCAAAATAGGAAAACATAACTGTTTCCAGCTTTCCATAAAGGAAATGTGTCTGCAAATACCAGTCCTCGGATAACTTTCATCTACAACAGTATGGTTATTTCATTAGGTCAGCCACTCAAGTGCCTGCTTTATAACTGAAAATCTGTTACAAGATGACTGTACTGGCTTGCACTGGAACCCCACCCTAAGTGGGACAGTGAAAGGCACGTGGATCCTGAAGTTCACTGGCCAGCAACTCTTAACAGTGAGTTCTGTGGCAGGTTCTGCTCAAACCTTAAGTGAAAAGCAGTAGCAGAAACTGCCAGACTTTCACCTCTGGCCTCTGGTCCCTGGTCTCCAAAAGCCCATCACACACATGCTTCCTACTAAGTTGATACAGAACTCAGCACAGGTGCCTTGGATGTTAACCTGGGGGGGGGGGAAGCAAAGATATCCTAAAGCTTTAAAGAAAGAGTGTTAGAAACTGTTAGAATGTATCTACACTGTAAACATCTAAGTTGTAACTTGACCAAGAATGAATTATCCCTCACAGTTTTCTCCATACAGTATATAAGACCTGCATTTATGATTGCTATAAAGCAATAGAAACAACCAACAAATATTTGGGAGAGCCATCCAAAACCAAGAGGCAGCCTTGAACACAAGAAGTGCAGATCAGCAGAGGGAGGTCCTTGCAGTTGCTGTCAGACGACTGAGGCAGGGCCTGACTGCTGAGTGCTGACAGCAAAACTGCCTTCCTTCCTCTCCTGAGGCAACTATGAGATTATCAAACGCTGTGTTTAGTAGTAAAGAACATTGTAAAATTTACTTTACAGACCTGGACACACCTGAGCCAGGAGGCATGAAGATACTATAGAAGACATTCCACTTGCACTGATGGATGGTGATCAATTATCTAAATTTAAGATTTATTTTATTGAGCTGGAAAGATGGCTCAGCAGTTAAAGGCACTAAATTTGGTTCTCAGCCCCCTTCCCCAGCACAGTATCTCAGAACCACCTGTAACTCCTGTTCTGGGGTTTCCAACACTCTCTTCTAAACTTCATAGGCAACAAATACACATGGTGTTAACCACAAGGAAGGAGGTAGATCTGTGTACTCCTCCATTAGTCATCTTTATCATCTATAGTTTCAGTCAGTTCCCTTTGAACACAGAGAGATGGCTTAGCTATAATGGTTCTCAGAGTTCTTGTTAGAGGACACACAACAAGTGTTCAGAACACCCTGTGATTCCAGCTCCCAGGATCCTACACCCTCTTCTGACCTCCATGGATTCAATTCCATGTATATGTACATATATGCACACACATGATGTTAAAATATAAATCTTTCTTAAACTTAAATTTCTCTTTTCCATCACACTTTTAATTGACACATGAAACCAATGAAGTGCTGTGTGATATTTAGAAATAGGCACACCCTGTAATGTTTAATGCAAGTTAAACACTAAGCAAGTGAAGGACTTGTATGACAAGAACTTCAAACCTCTAAAGAAGGAAATCGAGGAAGATCTCAGAGAATGGAAAGATCTCCCATGTGCATGGATTGGAAGAATCAACATTGTAAAAATGGCCATCTTACCAAAAGAAATATACAGATTCAATGTAATCCCCATCAAAATTCCAACCCAATTCTTCATAGAGTTGGAAAGAGCAATGTGCAATTTTATCTGGAATAACAAAAGACCTAGAATAGCAAAATCCATCTTCAACAACAAGAAAACATCTGCGGGAATCACTATCCCTGACCTCAAGGTATATTACAAGGCAATTGTGTTAAAAACTGCACGGTACTGGTACAGAGATAGGCACGTGGATCAATGGAATAGAACAGAAGATTCAGAAATGAACCCTCATACATATGGTCACCTGATTTTTGACAAAGGAGCTGTAAACATTCAATGGAAAAAGGACAGCCTCTTCAACAAATGGTGTTGGTTCAACTGGCACTCAGCATGCAGAAGAATGAAAAGAGACCCTTTCTTATCTCCTTGTACAAAGCTCAAGTGCAAGTGAATCAAAGATCTCCACATTAAACCAGATAAACTGAAACTATTAGATGAGAAAGTAGGGAAAACCTTAGAAAATTTCCTGAATAAAACACCAATGGCTTGTGCTCTAAGGTCGAAGATTGACAAATGGGACATAATGAGATTGCAAAGTTTCTGTAAGGCTAAGGACACAGTCAAGAAAACAAAACGGCAGCCAACAGAGTGGGAAAAGATCTTTACCAACTCCACATCTGATAGAGGTATACAAATAATAATATCCGAGGCATACAAAGAACTCAAAAAGCTAGACACCAGATAATCAAACAACCTTAATAAAAATGGGATACAGAACTAAACAAAAAGTTCTCAATTGAGGAATTTTGAATGGCTGGGAAACATCTGAGGAAGTGGTCAACATCCTTAGCCATCAGGGAAATGCAAATCAAAACAACCCTGAGATTCCACCTCACACCAGTCAGATTGGCCAATATCCAAAACTCAGATGACAGCAGATGCTGGAGAGGATGTGGAGAAAGAGGAACACTTCTCCACTGTTGGTGGGTTTGTAAGCTGGTACAACCACTCTGGAAATTAGTCTGGTGATTCCTCAGAAAATTGGACATAGTACTACCTGAAAATTTAGTTATTCCACTTCTGGGCATATACCCCAAAGACACTCCAATATACAACAAAGACGCATGCACCACAATGTTCATAGCAGCTCTATTTAGAATAGCCAGAAGCTGGAAAGAACCCAGACGTCCTTCAGTAGATGAATGGATACAAAAATTGTGGTACATTTACACAATGGAGTACTTACTACTCAGCTATCAGAAACAATGACTTAACAAATTTCTTAAGAAAATGGATGCATCTAGAGAATATCATCCTGAGTGAGATAGCCCAGTCACAAAAGAACAGACATAATATGCAGTCACTGATAATGGGATACTAACCCCAGAAAGCTCTGAACACCCCAGAAACAACTCACAGACTGTGTGAAGTTCAAGAAGAAAAAACAAAGAAAGAAAAAAAAAAAACATTATGCTCAATCCTTACACACCAAGCAGACTTTGACTAATTATGAGTTACATCCTGTTTTACATGTACTTTATGCTCATTGTAACTAGTAAGACCTTAATGCACACTATCAAACCTTTGAAAAAAAAAAAAAGCCAAGCACTGACAAAAATGTATTCATATACTTTTATTCAAAAATGCTTAAAATGTGTACATTTATCTTTGTTTTTTAAAATAAAGTTGTTCAAAAAATAAATAAATTTAATTAAGATCAAAAAAAAAAAGCAGAAATGAAAGGGGACACAAAACAACAGAAACTGAGGAAATTCAAGAATTGATCAGATCCTACTACAAAAGCCTATACTCAACAAAATTGGAAAATATAGAGAAAATGGAAAATTTTCTAGACAGATACCAGGTACCAAAGTTAAGTCAGGAGCAGATAAACCATCTAAAGAGCCCCATAACTAGTAAAGAAATAGAAACAGTCATCAAAAGCTTCCCATCCAAAAGAAGCCCAGGACCAGATGGGTTAAGTGCAGAATTCTATCAGACCTTCATAGAAGACCTAATACCAACACTCTCCAAATTATGCCAAAAACAGAAATTAAGAGAACACTACTCAACTCAATTATGCTCATTCTTCAGCCCCACAAAGACCCTACAAAGAAAGAGAACTTCAGACCAATTTTCTCATGAACATTGATGCAAAAATATTCAATAAAATTCTTCTAAACTGAATCCTAGAACACAGCAAAATGATCTTTTGCCATGATCGAGTAGGCTTCATCCCAGGGATACAAGGATGGTTCAATATGCATAAATCTATCAAGGTCATCCACTATATTAAAAAAAAAAAAAACTCAAAGGAAAAAAAAAATGATCATCTCTCTAGATGCTGAGAAAGCATTTGACAAAATTCAACACCCTTCTTGTCAAAAGTCTTAGAAAGTTAAGAAATTCAAGGCTCATTCTTAAACATAGTAAAAGCAATATATAACAAACGAGTAGCCAACATCAAACTAAAGGGCAAGAATCTTGAACCAATCCCACTAAAATGAGGGACTAGACAAGGCTGCCCACTCTCTCCCTACCTATTCAGTGTAGGACTGTAAACACTAGCCAGAGCAATCAGACAGCTAAAAGAGGTCAAAAGGGATACAAACTGGAAAGAAAGAAGTCAAAATGTCACTATTTGCAGATGATATAATAGTATACATATGTGGCCCCAAAAATTCTACCAGAGAACATTTACAGCTGATAAACAACTTCAGCAAAGTGGCTAGATATAAAATTAACTCGAATAAATCAGTAGCCTTCCTCTACTCAAAGAATACACAGGCTGAGAAAGAAATTAGAGAATTGACACTCTTCATAATAATCACAAAGAATATAAAATACCTTGGTATGGCTCTAACCATGTAAGTGAAGAATCTGCAAGACAAGAACTTAAGTCTCTGAAGAAAGAAATTTGAGAAGACTTCAAAGGGTGGAAAGTTCTTCCATACTCATGGATTGGAAGGAACAACATAGTAAAAATGGCCATCTTGCCTAAAGCAATCTACAGGCTCAATGCAATCCCTGTCAAAAATCCAACTAAATTCTTCATAGCGTTACAAAGAGCAATTTGTAAATTTATTTGGAATAATAAAAAACCCAGAATAGGAAAACTTCTTCTCAACAATAAAAAACTTCGAAGGGAATCACCATACCTGACCTCAAGCTGTAATACAGATCAATTTGACAAAAACTGTATGAAATTGGTACTGAGACAGGCAAATAGATCAATGGAATAGAAACAAAGACTGAGAAATGAGCCCACAAAATTATGGTCACTTTATCTTTGACAAAGAAGCTAAAAATAATTCAATTAAAAAAGGACAGCATCTTCAATAAACAGTGCTGATTGAACTGGCCGTCAACATGCAGAAGAATAAAAATTGATCCTTTCTTATCTCCTTGTACAAAGCTCATGTGTTTTATCCCCCACATAAAACCAGGTACACTGAAACTACGAGAACAAAAAGTGGGGAAACACTTAGAACACATAGGCACAGGGGAAAATTTCCTGAACAGAACACCAAGGGCTTATGCTCTAAGATCAAGAATTGACAAATGGGACCTCATGAAATTGCAAAGCTTCTGAAAGGCTAAGGACACTGCCAAAAGAACAAAACTGCATCCAACATATTGGGAAAAGATCTTTACCAATCTTACATCTGATAGAGGAATAGTATTCAATATATACAAAGAACTTAAGAATTGCACTCTAGAGAATCAAATAATCCTATTAAAAAATGGGATACAAAGCTAAACAAAGAATTCTCACTTATGGAATATCAAATGGCTGATAAGCACATAAAAAAATGCTCAGCAACCCTAGTCATCAGGTAAATGCAAATTAAAACAACCCTGAGATTCCACCTCATACCAGTCAGAATGGCTAAGATCAAATTCTCAGGTGACAGCAGATGCTGGTGAGGATGTGGAGAGAGAGGAACACTCCTCCACAGTTGGTGGGGTTGTGAGCTGGTAATACCACTCTGAAAATCAGTCTGGCAGTTCCTCTGAAAAGTGAACATAAGACTACCTGACGACCCAGCTATACCACTTCTGGGTATATACCCAAAAGTTGCTCTAACATCTAACAAGGACACATGTTCCACCATGTTCCTAGCAGCCTTATTTATAATAGTCAGAAGCTGTAAAGAACCCAGATATCCTTCAGCAGAGGAATGGATACAGAAATTGTGGTACATTCACACAATGGTGTACTATTCAGCTATTAAAAACAAGAACTTCATGAAATTCCTGGGTAAATAGATGGAACTTGAAGCTATCATCCTGAGTGAGGTAACCCAGTCACAAAAGAACACTCATGGTATATACTCACCGATAAGTAAATAGTAGCTCAAAAAACTCAGGATACCCAAGAAACAATTCACAGAACTTATGAAACTCAAAGAGAAGGAAGGCCAGAATGTGGATGCCTCAGTCCTTCTTAGAAGGGAGAACAAAACGCTTATGGGAGGAAATAAAGGGATGAATAGATGAGCAGGGATTGGCGAAAAGATCATCCAGAGACTGCCTCACCTGGGCATCAATCCCATATGCAGCCACTAAACCCACACACTATTGCTGATGCCAAATACTGCTTACTGGCAGGAACCTGATATGGATGCCTCCTCAGAGGCTCTGCCAGAGTCATACTGATACAGAGGAGGATACTTGCAGCTAACCATCGGACTGAACACTAGGATCCCCATGAAGGAGCTAGAGAAAGGACTGAAGGAGCTCAAATGATCTGCAACCCCCACTGGAAGAACAAAATGATCAACTACTCAAACCCACCACAGCTCCCTGGGACTAAAATACCAACCAATTAGTTGTTATGAAGAGACCCATGGCTCCAGGTGCATATTCATCAGAGGATATTGTTCTCTGGTATCAGTGAGAGGAGAGGACTTTGAACCATGGAAGGCTTGTTTTCCCAGTGTAGGGAAATGCTGAGGTAGAATTGTTGTGAGAGGGAGTATCTTCATAGAGGCAATGGTGGGAAGGAGGGGAAATAGGACTGGTCGAGAGGGGATAACACCTGAATTGTAAGTACAGAGAATATCCAATAAAAAAATTCACCCCTTCCATACTACACCCAACTGACAAGAAGAACTGAGGTTTGGGCCTTTGCCTGTTTTTGCCCCTGGTTGTATACTGGGTTAGTACTTCTTTTGTGTAATCTTTTTTTGTAATTTTTTTCTATTTTTGTCACTCTTAAGACTTGTGTTTACAGGCCATACTGGGTGTCAGTCACAGGACCTTGTATATTTTATAGAAATGTTCTAAAACTGAGCTACATTTTCAGCCTTCCTGTGCAACTTGAATACCAGAGAGAACAAACAGGTTCCCCTCACCCTCACAGATACACTTTATGTCTGTTTTATATACTGTACCTGTGTCTTATTTTGCTCATAAAGAAGCCAATGTTCGTTTTGGGGAGGTAAAAAGTTTTCTCATTGAGAATGTGTGTGTTATACATACAACACTTTATACTATCACTTGTTAATATGGTTGTAACTTTTAAAATCTACACTTCATAGTGTCAGTACAGATGCCATTATGACTGTTCATATCAACAAAAATATTTTAGGTAACTTTTTGATAAGTAGGCTTGTTTAAGTGTAACTTGGGTGTATAGCACAGTTGAACAGTAGCTATGTTTTATTTTCTGTGTAAAATAAAGCTCAAAGCTTTTGGGAAAAAATTAGTATGGAAATTCCTCAAAGACATAAAACCACACCACTATATAACACAGTTATATTACCAAGGAAGGCAAGACTCAGAAAGCTAAATATCATGTTTCCTCTCTGTTGTTTCTTTCCTATTGCTGTGATAAAAATACCATGAACAACAGCAACTTATGGAAGAGTGACTTTAGTTTAAATTATGGTTCCAGAGGGGCAGACTTCTTCCACAGGGGAGGCACAACGTGGTGGCAGGGGAAGGAAGTTTGCTGGATGCATTTCTACTGCACTGGGAAATGAAGAGAGAAACTAGAAGTGAAGCAATACTACAAAGCTCAAATCTCCAAATTGATGCACTTCCTCTAACAAGGCCCCACCCCTACAGCGTCCATGATCTCCCCAAACAGCTCTACTAACTGGGGAGCAAAAAGAGGGCTCTGCCTCCAGGACTTAGAACTTGCCTTCCTATGATCTCAGACACTGACTGCAATTGAAAGTTTATCTAAATGTCTACTCTGTGAGACCCCATAAGACAGTGTCTCAATCAGTTTAGACAATGTTAACCACATCACACAGACTGTATGGCTTAAGCTACCCCAAAAAAAAATTATTTATTGTGTGATGGAAGATGAGAAGTTCAAGGTCAAGGCACAGGATAACTCAGATGTCTTGGGGGCATCTGTCTCTTGGTTGTATTCTAATGTAGACTGAACAAGGGCAGACTTTGGACACCAATCCCAAGAATAGTCGCAGCAGAAGTTAGGGATTTGTCACATGTGACTTTTGTAGAGCACAATTCAGGAGCACAACACAGGGAAAATTAAACTGAACCATATTCTCCATGCATCTTCAAAAACAGTGACAGAAGTGGTCACTGCTTGTTAAACACTGTCGCCAAATCATAGCTAGTGTTCGGGATCACTGTAGAAAGTAATACTGTCCACTACGTATGAGAAGAAATTAAAGGCTTGAGGTGGAAACAATGACCTTCCAAAGCCACATAGACACAATGACAAAACAGGATAAACTCACACCTGCACAAACTCACACCTGCACAAACTCAAATGCAGCCGGAGTCCTCAGGTCTCTCATGTTTCCTTCACTGATACACCTACGTTTGTCTCTGTTTTGTTTTTTGATTTGGGTTGGTTTGGTTTGGGGTGTGTGTGTGTGTGTGTGTGTGTGTGTGTTTGTGTGTGTGAGTGTGTGTCTGTGTGTGTGTATGTATGTGTCTGTGTGTGTTATGTGTGTGCTTATATGTTTAAGTATGGTATCATTAGAACCAGTTGGTTTTAATGTGTGAGTATTGTGTATATGTATATGGTTGAGCTCACCTTTGTGTGCATAGAGAAGCCAGAAAAGGGCTGCTCTATCCTTCTCTCCCTGTTTCTGAGACAGGCTTTCTCACAGAACTGAGAGCTAGGTTTTTTACTTGAGTGCTGTGAGGCACATGCTCTTAGCTTAACTGCCAAGCTGTCTCTGCAGCCCTATATTTGAGCTTGGACGATTGAAGAGCGGATGGTGTGTCTGATATTTCACAGCTATTATCAGGTACTGAGGGAGCACACAATTGTTACCTGTATATCATGTACACCTGGAAAGACATTGTGAAACGGGTTCTAATGATACTTTGGTTAGCTATGGGTACATTTTACAGTTCTGAGCCTCCTCCGTTCACATTCTCACATTCTCTGAAATGCCACATTCTGCTTTATGAACACCAGCTGTTATGCTAAGCTGACATCACATTTGCCTTTTCTTTTGTCTTCCTTTGTTTAACACTCACTTCTATTTAAATGCTTATGTTTAACAGATTTGTTCAGCCCTCAATAAGGTAGCAGGTGCTGTCCAGGACACTTCAAACAAGTCAGAAAAGGAACGGCAAATTATGCTGTAGTTGTGCATCTTGTAAGGGAAACAAATATCTTATAGAGAAATAGGTGAAGTGCGGTGTGCGGACCTTATAGTAAGAACTGTGCAGAATGAAACTGGGGAAATGTAACAGAATTCAGGAGCGAGTAGGGCATTCAGTGTGCCCCTCTTTGAAAAGATAACTGTGCAGAGATACAACAATGTAGCACACACCTAGAGGAATAGGATTCCAAACAAAAGATATGTGTGATAAAACAAAAGACCTCAAAGAGAAAACAAGCCTCAAACCTTTAAGCGACAGCAAAGACTATACTGGTTCATCGGCCAAGAAAGATGCATGTGTGCCTGAAAGTTACTGGGAACACAGATAAAGATACATGGGCCATCATAAGGAATTTCATTTCTATATTGAATCAAATGTGAACTCATTGGAGGAATCACAGCAAATGATGACAAGGATCAGATTCTGGTGTTTAAAGGATCATGCCAGCTGCTATACAGAATGAGGAGACAGGACAGAAGCCAGTAACAAAAGATTTTACAATGACCCACCCAAAAGAAGGTTGGTGGCTTGGACCAAAGCGGGAGGTCCTGGTGCTGGAGAGAACAGATTAAATTTTTGTGTCTGTTTAGAAAAATCACAGAACCTTATTACTGGCCCAGCTCTGCATAAGTTTGAGCCCAGTGACAGAAGCAGTTCAGCAGGCCTCGCCCTGGACCTGCCACGTCTGACACTAGAATCCTCACTCACAGCCACGCGTCCTTCTGACTTGATGATTGAGGCTACTTTATAGGCTGAAGATCTAATGACTCTGAGACAAATAGCCAGGGTGTGAAAGACTAACAACTTCTCAGATCACCACTGAGGCAGGACACATAATGGACTATTGCCAGACCATGAACTTAACTGTAAAATGAATGAATCTCTGGGCACTGGGTGATCCTACACTGTGATGATCCCTAAAGAGGAATATCATGGTTTTACAAAGTTCCCCTTATTCCTCAGCAGTTAGGGCGCCCGATTTAACAAGTCATTAATGAACAGAAACAGTGTTCTGAACATTCTCTGCAGTGCCGGGATTCACGAAGATGGTGTTGTTACTTGCTCTTGAGATTCGACAGCCTGAGAGACCAGAGGGACATCAGAATTCAAATAGATCTGACTCCCTCTTAAAGTAGTGTCAAGATGTACAGCTTATCTTCTTGAATGAGGAATTGTATTTTTAAGTGGATTTTTTAAACACTTGGTTCTGATGTTTTTCACTGCTGTGGGAGGCAGAGTTCTGAGACAGCTCCAAACTTCTTCCAGTTATTCCATCAAACACAGGCATAAGAGCTGCTTTGAGGGAGTGTGCAGACATAGTCTTAACCCAGGCCACATGGGGACAATAGGAGGATCAGCTCCAGGTAGGAACTACTCAGCCTAGTGAGGCTTGTTTCCTCCAGGTAGAGGGACTTCATTCAGAAGAGTCCCTGCTGTTCACTTTGCAGGTAGAAGTCACATCCTTGCAACCAGGAGCCAACAACATCCCAAGCTGAAAGACAAAAAAAAAAAAAAAAAAAAAAAAAAAAAAAAAAAAAAATTAGTGGGACCTCAGTCCTTCAACTATAGAAGAATGAGTTCTTTTAACAACCATAATATACTTGGAAGTAAGGATTCCCATAAGCCTCAGGAAAGCAACCAAAAATTGCAAGCACTCTGACTTCACTGTGAGGCCCAGGATAGAACACGGAAACATGGCGTGACTGGACTCCATCTCTAAAGAACTGTGGGCTTACAAATGGACTTTCAAAACTACTGAGTTTGTGCCAAGTACAGAAACCAAATGTAGTTTTGAATTAAGTCATTGGGTTCCAATATAACATTGAAATAAGATAATGATTCTCTGACTGGATCCTATCTTTACCTGAATCCTTGTTTTCCTTGATATTTCTTAATTTTTTTAAAGATTTTTTATTGGATATATTTTATTTACATTTCAAATGTTATACCCTTTTCCAGTTTCCCCTCAATAAAACCACATTCCATCTCCCCTCCCCCTGTTTCTATGGGGGTGTTCCCCCATCAATACATCTTTCTCCAACTTTCCCGCCCTGACATTCCTCTACACTGGGAAACTAGCCTTGGCAGGACCAAGGGCTTCTCTTTCCACTGATGCCCAGCAAGGCCATCCTCTGCTACATGTGCAGCTGGAGCCATACATTCCTCCATGTGCTCTCTTTGGATAGTGGCTTAGTACTGGGAGCTCTGGTTGGTTGGTATTGTTCTTATGGGGTTGCAAACCCCTTCAGCTCCTTCAGTTCTCTCTCTAACTGCTGCATTAGATACCCCATTTTCACTTCAATGGTTGGCTGTGAGCATCTGCCTCTGTATTTGTCATGATCTGGCAGAGCTTCTCAGAAAACAGCTATATCAGGCTCCTGTCAGCAAGCACTTCTTAGCATTCACAATATTGTCTGGGTTTGGTGACTGTCTATGGACTGTATCTCCAAGTGGGGCAGTCTCTGGATAGCCTTTCCTTCCATTTCTGCTTCAAACTTTGTCTCTGTATTCCCTACTGTGTATGTTTTCCCCCCTCTAAGAGGGACTGAAGTATCTGCACTTTGGTCTTCCTTCTTCTTGAGCTTCATGTGGTCTGTGAATTGTATCTGAATAATCCAAGCTTTTGGGCTAATATCCATTTATCAGTGAATGCATACCGTGTGTGTGTGTGTGTGTGTGTGTGTGTGTGTGTGTGTGTGTGTATTTTCTGATTGAGTTACCTCACTGAGTATGATATTTTCTAGTTCCATCCATTTGCCTAAGAATTTCATGAGGTCATTGTTTTCAATAACTGAGTAGTAAGCCATGGTGTAAATGCACCACATTTTCTGTATCCATTCCTCTGTTTAAGGACATCTGGGTTCTTTCCAGATTCTGGCTATTATAAATGAGGCTGCTATAAACAAGTGGAGCATGTGTCTATATTAGATGTTGGAGCATCTTTTGAGTATATTCCTAGGAGTGGTATATCTGGGTCCTCAGGTAGTACTAGGTCCAGTTTTCAAAAGAAGCACCAGACTGCTTTCCAGAGTGGTTATACCAGTTCACAATCACACCAACAATGGAGGAGTGTTCCTTTTTCTCCACATTCTCAGCAGCATCTGTTATCACCTGAGATTTTGGTCTTAGCCATTCTGACTGGTGTGAGGTGGAATCTCAGGGATATTTTGATTTGCATTTCCCTGATGACTAGGGATGTTGAGCATTTCTTTAGGTGCTTCATAGCCATTCGATATTCCTCAGTTGAGAAATCTGTGTAGCTCTGTACACCATTTTTAATAGGATTCTTTAATTCTTTAGAGTCTAACTTCTTGAGTTCTTTGTATATATTGGATATTTGCCCTCTATAGGACTGGTAAAGATCCGTTTTTCATTCTGTTGGTTGCCTTTTTTTTCTAATAAAAGCATCCTTTGCCTTACAAACATTTTGCAACTTTATGAGGTCCAATTTGTCAATTCTTGATCTTAGACATAAGCCACTGGTGTTCTTTTCAGGAAATTTTCCTCAGTGGCTCTGTGTTTGAGGCTCTTCCCCATGTTTTCTTCTGTTAGTTTGAGTGTATCTAGTTTTATGTGGAGGTCCTTGATTCACTTAGACTTAAGCTTTGAACAAGGTTATAAGAATGGATTGATTTGCATTCTTCTACATGCTGACTGCCAGTTGAACTAGCACTATGTGTTGAAATGACTATCCTTTTTCCACTGGTTTTAGCTCCTTTGTCAAAGATCAAGTGACTAGAGGTGTGTGGATTAATTTCTGAGTCTTCAATTCTATTCCATTGTTCTACCTTCCTGTCTCTGTACCTATGCCATACAGTTTTTTATCACTATTCCTCTGTAACACAGATTGAAGTCAGAGATGGTGATTCCCCCAGAAGTTATTTTATTATTGAGAATAGTTTTCACTATTCTCGGTGTTTTATTATTCCAAATGAATTAAAAATTGCTCTTCATAACTCTATAAAGAATTGAGTTGGAATTTTGATGGAGATTGCATTGCATATGTATATTGCTTTTGGCAAGATGGTCATTTTTACTATATCAATCCTGCCAATTCATGAGCATGGGAGAATCTTTCCATCTTCTGAGATCTTCAATTTCTTTGTTCTGAGACTTGAAGTTCTTGTCATACAGATTTTTCACTTGCTTGGTTAGAGTCACACCCAGGTATTTTATATTATTTGTGAATATTGTGAATGGTGTCATTTTCCTAATTTCTTTTCCTCTCTGTCTATCCTTTGAGTAGAGCAAAGCAACTGTTTGAGTTAATTTTATATCCAGTGACTTTGCTGAAGTTGTTCATCAGCTGTAGGAGTTCACTGGTAGAATTTTTGATGTCGTGTAAGTATACTATCATATCATCTGCAAATAGTGATATTTTTACTTCTTTCTTTCCAATTTGTATCCTGTTTGACCTCCTTTGTTGTCTAATTGCTCTGGTTAGGACTTCCAGTACTATATTTAACAGGTAAGGAGAGAGTGGGCAGCCTTGTCTAGTCCCTGATTTTAGTGGGATTGCTTCAAGTTTCTCACCATTTAGTTTGATCTTGGCTACAGATTTGCTATATATTGCTTTTACTATATTTAAGTATGGGCCTTTAATTTCTGATCTTTCCAAGACTTTTAACATGAAGGTGTGTTAAATTTTGTCAAATGCTTTCTCACCATTTAAAGAGATGATCATGTTTGTTTTTTTTTTCTTTTAGTTTGTTCATATAGAGAAGTACATTGATGGATTTCCATATATTGAACCATCTGGCATACCTCAGATGATCATGATGGAGAAATGTTCTTGGATATGATTTGCTAGAATTTTATTGATTATTTTTGGATCATTACTAAGGAAAATTGGTCTAAATTTTGTTGTTGAAAATTGTTGTTGAAAATTGTTGTTGTTGTTGTTGTTGTTGTTGTTGTTGTTGGGTCTTTGTGTGGTTTAGGTATAAGCATAATTGTGGCTTCATAGAAGAAATTGGGTAGTGTTCCTTCTGTTTCTATTTTGTGGAAGAGTTTGGAGAGTATTTGTATTAGGTATTCTTTGAAAGTCTGATAGAATTCTGCACTAAACACATCTGTTCCCAGGGAATTTTTGGTTGGGAGACTTTTGGTGACTACTATTTATTTAGGGGTTATGGGACTGATTAGATGATTTATTTATTCCTGATTAAACAGTGGTGCTGGTATCTATCTAGAAAATTGTCTATTTCATCCAAGTTTTCCAGTTTTGTTGAATATAGGCTTTTGTAGTAAGATGTGGTTGGTGGGTTTTGTTTTGTTTTGGTTTTTTTGCCTTCAGTCTCTGTTATGTCTCCCCTTTCTTTTCTGATTTTGTTAATTTGAATAATGTCTCTGTGCCCTCTAGTTAATCTCACTAAGAGTTTATCTATCATGTTGATTTTCTCATAAAACTAGCTCTCTGTTTTGTTGATTCTTTGCATAGTTATTATTGTCTTTATTTGGTTGATTTTAGTCCTGAGTTTGATTAGTTCCTGCCATCTACTCCTTCTAGGTGCATTTGCTTCTTTTTTCTAGAGCTTTCAGGTGTGCTACTCAGCTGCTACTGTATGCTCTCTCCAGTTTCTTTTTGGAGGCACTCAGAGCTATGAGTTTTTCTCTTAGCACTGCTTTCGTTGTGTCCCATAAGTTTGGGTATGGTATCCTTTAATTTTCATTAAATTTTAAAAATCTGTATTTTCATTATTTTTTTTCTTGATCCAGTTATCACTGTGTAGAGCATTGTTCAGCTTCCATGTATATGTGGGCTTTCTGTCCTTATTGTTGTTACTGAAGACCAGTCTTAGTTCATCGTGATTTGATAAGATATATGGGATTATTTCAATCTTGTTGTATCCCTTGAGGTCTGTTTTTTGACTGATTATATGGTCAATTTTGAAAACCATGATGTGCTAAAAAGAAGGTATATTCTTTTGTTTAGGATAAAACTTTTATAGATATATTAAATCTATTTGGTTTATAACTTCTGTTAGTTTCACTGTGTCTCTGTTTAGTTTCTGTTTTCATGATCTGTCCATTGGTGAAACTGGGGAGTTGAAGTCTCCCGCTATTATTGTGTGTGGTGCAATGTGTGCTTTGAGCTTTAGTAAGGTTTCTTTTATGAATATAGGTGCCCTTGCATTTGGAGCATAGATATTCAGAATTGAGATTTCATCTGGATGGATTTTTCCTTTGATGAGTATGAAATGTCCTTTTCTATCTTTTTTTATAACTTCTGCTTGAAAGTTGATTTGATTTGATATTAGAATGGCTACTTCAGCTTGTTTATTGATACCATTTGCTTGGAAAATTGTTTTTCAGCCTTGCACTCTGAGGTAGTCTCTGTCATTGTCACTGAGATGTGTTTCCTGTATGTAGCAAAATGATGGGTCCTGTTTATGTGTCCAGTCTTTTAGTCTATGTTTTTTTATTGAGAAATTTAATCCATTGATGATGACAAATATTAGGGATCAATGATTGTTGTTTCCTGTTATTTTTGTTGTTAGAGACGGAAGTATGTTTGTGTGACTGTCTTCTTTTTGGTTAGTTGAAAGATTACTTTCTTGGTTTTTCTAGAGTGTAATTTTTCTCCTGGTATTGGGGTTTTCCATCAACTATCCTTTGTAGGATTGTATTTGTGGATAGACATTGTATAAATTTGGTTTTGTCATAGAATATCTGAGTTTTGCCATCTATGTTAATTGGGGATTTTGCTAGATATAGTAACTTGGCTGCCATTTTCTTCTCTTAGGTTCTGTATGACATTTTCCTACAATCCTCTAGCTTTCGTAATATTTGTTTAGAAGTCTGGTGTGATCTGATAGGTTTACCATTATAGGTTACTTGACCTTTTTCCTTACTGCTTTTAATGGTCTTTCTTTGTTTTGTACATTTTGTGTTTTGACTATTATGTGACAAAAGGAATTTCTTTTCTGGTATAATCAATTTGGAGTTCTGTAGGTTTATTGTGTGTCTATGGTAATCACTTTCATTAAGTTAAGAAAATATATATATATATATATATATAATTTTGTTGAAGATTTTTATTGGTTCTTTGTTTCTAGTAGCTGAGTAGTACTCCATTGTATAAATGTACCACAATTTCTGAATCCATTCATCTACTGAAGAACATCTGGGTTCTTTCCAGCTTCTTGCTATTATAAATAAGGCTGATATGAACATGGTGGAGCATGTGTCCCTATTGTATGTTAGAGCATCTTTGGGGTATATGCCCAGAAGTGGAATAACTGGGTCTTCAGGTAGTACTATGTCCAATTTTTTGAGGAATCACCAGATTAATTTCCAGAGTGGTTGTACCAGCTTACAAATCCACCAACAGTGAAGAAGTGTTCCTCTTTTTCCACATCCTCCCTAGCATGTGCTGTCATCTGAGTTTTTGACCTTAGCCATTCTGACTGGTGTGAGGTGGAATATCAGGGTTGTTTTAATTAGCATTTTCCTGATGACTCTGGATGTTGAGCATTTCCTTAGGTGCTCCTCAGCCATTCAATATTCCTCAATTGACAATTTTTTGTTTAGCTCTGCACCCCATTTTTTAATAGGATTGTTTTATTCTCTGGAGTTGAATTTCTTGAGTTCTTTGTATACATTGGATATTAGCCCTTTATCAGATGTGGGATTGGTAAAGATCTTTTCCAATTTATTGACTGCCATTTTATTTTCTTGACAGTGCCCTTAGTCTTACAGAAAATTTGCAACCTCATTAAGTCCCATTTATTGATTCTTGATCTTAGATCACAAGCCACTGATGATTTGTTCAGAAAATTTTTCACTGTGCCTATGTGGTCTAATAGTTTCAGTGTAACTGGTTTAACGTGGAGATCTTTAATCCACTTGAACTTGAGCTTTGTACAAGGAGATAAGAAAGGATCTAGTTTCACTTTTCTGCATGCTAACTGCCAGTTGAGCCAACAACATTTGTTGAAGAGGTTGTCCTATTTCCATTGAATGTTTTCAGCTCCTTTATCAAAAATCAAGTAACCATATGTGTGTAAGTTCATTTCTGGATCTTCTATTCTGTTTCATTGATCTACCTGCCTATCTCTGTACCAGTACCATGCTGTTTTTAACACAATAGCTTTGTAATATAGCTTGAGGTCAGGAATGGTGATTCCTGCAGATTTCTTGTTGTTGAGAATAGATTTCAATACTCTAGGTCTTTTGTTATTCCAGATGAATTTGCAAATTGCTCTTTCCAATTCTATGAAGAATTGAGTTGGGATTTTGATGAGTATTACATTGAATCTGTAGATTGCTTTTGGTAAGATGGCCATTTTCACAATATTGATTCTTCCAATCCATGTGCATGGGAGATCTTTCCATCTTCTTAGATCTCCTTCAATTTCCTTCTTCAGAGATTTGAAGTTTTTGTCATACAGATCCTTCAGTTGCTTAGTTAGAGTCACACCAAGGTATTTCATATTTTTTGTGACAATTATGAAGATTATCTTTTCCCTAATTTCTTTTTCCACATGTTTGTCCTTTGAGTAGAGGAAGGCTACTGATATGTTTGAGATAATTTTATATCAAGCCACTTTGCTGAACTTGTTAATCAGCTGTAGGAGTTCTCCAGTGTAATTTGTGGGGTCGCTTAAGTACACTATCATGTCATCTGCAAATAGTTATGTTTTTACTTCTTCCTTTCCGATTTGTATCCCTTTGATTTTCTTTTGCTGTCTTATTGCTCTGGCAAGGACTTCCAGTACTATGTTGAATATGTTGGGGGAGAGTGGGCAGCCTTGTCTAGACCCTGATTTTAGTGGGAGTGGTTCAAGTTTCTCACAGTTTAGTTTGATGTTGTCTATTGGTTTGCTGTATATTGGTTTTATTATGTTTAGGTATGAGCCTTGGATTCCTGCTCTTTCTAAGACTTTTAACATGAATGGGTGTTGAATTTTGTCAAATGCTTTCTCAGCACCTAGTGAGATGACCATGTGGCTTTTTTCTTTGAGTTTGTTTATATGGTGGATTATGTTGATGGATTTCCATATATTAAACCATCCCTGCATCCCAGGGATGAAGCATACTTTATAATGATAAATGATCATTTTGATATGATCTTGAATTTGGTTTGCAAGTATTTTATTGAGTAATTTTGCTTCAATGTTTATATGGGAGATTGGTCTGAAGTTCTCTTTCCTTGTAGGGTCTTTGTTTGGTTTAAGAATGAGAGCTATTGTGGCTTTGAATAATGACTTAGGTAGTATTCCATATAACTCTATTTTGTAGAATAGTTTAGAAAGTATTGGTGCTATGTCATCAATAAATGTCTAATAGAATTCTGCACAGAACCCATCTGGTCCTGGACTTTTCTTGTTTGGGAAGGTTTTGATGATTGCTTCTATTTCTTTAGGTGTTATAGGATTGTTTAGATGGTTTATCTGGTCCTGATTTAACTTTGGTATCTGGTATCTGTCCAAAAATTTATCCATTTCCTCCAGATTTTCCAGTTTTGTTGAGTACAGGCTTTTGTAGTAGGATCTCAGAGCAGAAATCAACCAAATAGAAACAAAAAGAACCACACAAAGACTCAACAAAACCAGGAGTTAGTTCTTTGAGAAAATCAATATGATCGATAAACTCTTAACCAGACTAACTAGAGGATATAGAGTGAGTATCCAAATTAGCAAAATCAAAAATGAAAGGGGAGACATAACAACAGAAACTGAGGAAAATCAAGAAATCTTTAGATCCTACTACAAAAGCCTGTACTCAACAAAACTGGAAAATCTAGAGGAAATGGACAAATTTCTAGGCAGATACCAGGTACCAAAGTTAAACCAGGAGCAGAAAAAACATCTAAACAGTCCCATAACACCTAAAGAAATAGCAGTCATTAAAAGCCTCCTAAGCAAATAAAGCCCAGAACCAGATGGGTTCAATGCAGAATTCTATCAGACCTTCATAGAAGACCTAATAACAATACTTTCCAAACTATTCCACAAAATAGAAACAGAAGGAACACTACCCAACTTGCTCTTTGAAGCCACAATTACTCTTATACCTAAGCCACACAAAGACCCTACAAAGAAAGAGAACTTCAGACCCATTTCCCTCATGAACATGGATGCAAAAATACTCAATAAAATTTTTGAAAACCCAATCCAAGAATACAGCAAAATATGCATTCACCATGATCAAGTAAGCTTGATCCCAGAAATGCAGGATTGGTTCAATATATGGAAATCCATCAACATAATCCACCATATAAACAAACTCAAAAACAAAAACCACATAATCATCTCTTTAGATGCTGAGAACATGTTTGCAAAATTCAAAACTCCTTCATGTTAAAAGTCTTGGAAAAATAAGGAAGTCAAGGCCCATACCTAAATATAGTAAAAGAAATATACAG
This sequence comes from Micromys minutus, assembly GCF_963924665.1. Taxonomy (NCBI): domain Eukaryota; kingdom Metazoa; phylum Chordata; class Mammalia; order Rodentia; family Muridae; genus Micromys; species Micromys minutus. The sequence goes on from NC_137985.1 coordinate 9,780,200, forward strand.
TAAACCAGTAGCAAACCTCAAACTGAATGAAGAGAAACTGCAGCAATCCCACTAAAGTCAGGAACTAAGCAAAACTGCCCATTCTTGCCCTATTGATTCAATACAGTACTGAAAGTCCTAGCCAGAGTAATCAGAAAACAGAAAGAAGTCTAAGGGATACAAATTGGAAAGGAAAAAGTCAAAATACCACTATTTGAAGATGATACGATAGTATACTTAAGTGACCCCAAAAATTCCACCAGAGAACTTTTACAGCTGATAAACAATTTCACAAAGTTGTTGGACATAAAACTAACTCAAACTCAGTAGCTCTCCTCTACTCAAAGAATAAACATGCTGAGAAAGAAATTAGGGGAAAGACGCCCTTCACAATAGTCACAAATATAAAATACCATGATGTGACCCTAACTAAGCAAGTGAAAGATCAATATGACAAAAACTTCAAATCACTAAAGAAGAAAATTGGAGAACTCCAGAAGATGGAAAGATCTCTCATGATTGTGAATTGGAAGGATCAACATTGTAAAACTGGCCATCTTGCCAAGAGCAATCTATAGATTCAATGATATCCCTACCAAATTCCAACTCACCTCTTCACAGACTTGAAAAGAACAATTTGCAAATTCATTTGGAAGAACAAAAAACCTAGGATAGTGAAATCTATTTTCAACAATAAAAGAACTATCAGTGGGAATCACCATCCCTGACCTCAAATTACATTACAAAGCAATTGTGATCAAAACTGCATAGTATTAGTACAGAGATAGGCAGGTAAATGAATGGAACAGAACTGAAAACCCAGAAATGATTCCACACATCTATGGTCACTTGATCTTTGACAAAGAAACTAAAAACATTCAATTAAAAAAAAGGACAGCCTCTTCAACAAATGGTGTTGGTTTTACTGGCAGTCTGCATGCAGAGGAATGCAAATTGATCCTTTCTTATCTCCTTGTACAAAGCTCAAGTGCAAGTGGATCAAAGATCTCCACATAAAACCAGGTACACTGAAACTATTAGAAGAGAAAGTGGGGAAAACCTTAGAACACATAGGCACAGGGGAAAATGTTCTAAAGAGAACACCAATGGCTTGTGCTCTAAGATCAAGAATCTATAAATGGGACCTCATGCAAGTGCAAAGTTTCTGTAAGGCTAAGGACATGGTCAAGAAGACAAAATAGCAGCCAGCATATTGGAAAAGAATCTTTACCAATCCTACATCTGAGAAAGGGCTAATATCCAATGTACACAAAGAACTCAAGAAATTCGACTCCAGAGAATCAAACAATCCTATTTAAAAAAAAAAAAATGAGGCACAGAGTTAAACAAAGAATTCTCAACTGAGGAATAATGAATGTTCAAGAAGCACCTAAAGAAATGCTCGACATCCTTAGTCATCAGGGAAATGCAAATCAAAACAACCCTGATATTCCACCTCACACCAGTCAGAATGCCTAAGATCAAATTCTCAGATGACAGTAGATGCTGGCGAGGATATGGAAAAAGAGGAACACTCCTCAGCTGTTGGTGGGTTTGTATGCTGGTACAACTACTCTTGAAATCAGTCTGGCAGTTTCTCAGAAAATTGGGCATAGTACTACCTGAGGATCCAGCTATACCAGTACTGGACATATACCCAAATGATGCTCCAACATCTAGCAAAGACACATGTTCCACCATGTTCATAGCAGCCTTATTTATAATAACTAGAAGCTGGAAAGAACCCAGATGTCCTTAAACAGAAGAATGAATACAGAAATTGTGGTACATTTACACAATAGAGTATTACTCAGCTATTAGAAACAATGACTTCATAAAAATCTTAGGCAAATGGATGGGACTAAAGACTATCATCCTGAGTGAGGTAACCCAGTCACAAAAGAACACACATGATATGCACTCACTGATAAGTGGAGACTAGCTCCAGAAGGCTCAGAATATCCAACAAACGGCCCACAGACCTTATGAAGCTCAAAAAGAAGGAAGGCCAAAATGGGAATCTTCTTAGAAGGGAGAACTAAACATTAACAGGAAGAAATACAAGGTCAAATAGAGGAACTTGGATTGGAGAAAGGATCATTCAGAGGCTGCCCCACCCAGAGATATATCCCATATGCAGCCACCAAACCCAAGCACTATTTCTGATGCCAAGAAGTACTTATTGTCAGGAACCAGATAGAGACGCCTCCTCAGGGACTGTGTTAGAGTCATACAGATACAGCTGAGTATGCTTGCAGCTACCCATCAGACTGAGCACAGGGACCCCAATAAAGGTGCTAAAGAAAAGCAGAAAGGGGTTGCAACCTCATAGAAAGAACAACAATATCAACCAACCAAACCCTCCAAAACTCCCATGGACTAAAACACCAACCATTGAGCACACATTGAGAGACCTATTGATCCAGTTGCATATGTAGCTGAAGACAGCAGTGTCTGGCATTGTGAGAAGAGGCCTTTGGTCCCAGGAGGGCATGTTTTCCCAATGTATGGGAATTTCAAGGCAGTGGGGTGAAGAGGACGATTAGGAGTGAGTGCACTGTCATGGAGACAAGCAGAGGAGATAGGGGAAGGAGGAAGGAGTGGGGCAAAGGGATAACATTTCAAATGTAAATACAGAGAGTATCTAATAAAATTTTTAAAAAATGAAAAAGAATTCAGGTGCACCAATGGGTACCTTTAATTTCAGCACTGGGATTTGAAGTCAGAAGCATTCCTAGGGCTTTATGGCTAGTTTGGTCATACCCATATGTGCACAAACACAAACACATATTAAAATATTTTATACTAATTTCAAAAACAAAATACATACCTGTACATGTAGATCTATTGAAAGCCATGAGGACTCCATTTTCAATCCTACAGTACATTCAAATCTCTTTTCTATTTCACAACTGCAGTCCCCTCCCTCTTATGCTAAACTTGGAAGCCAGAATTCCACTATTTTCAGTATTGGTGACAGTCATAGCAGTGCCTGGTGGATTGGAAAGCCATGGCACTACCCCTAAACTATCCTGCTCACTGACAACGTCACTCTGGAATATCTGTCAATGCTGTTCTCTTCTTACTAGTTTCTGGAAGTGTGTGATAGTATCCTTTGCCCACCATTTAGAAAATCATTGTAAAGACATCTTAGGCCCCAGGGGATGCTCAGTTCCTCCACACGAATCAGTACTTGCTTTCTGCCAAATGCCTTCAAGACCAAGCATTTCAAGATCATTTGAATATACTTTTATGGCTTGCCATTCTCATGACCATTGCCATGACTCCAACACCATCTGTACATAAGAAGAGGCTGACAGAGCCTAGGCTTTTCCTATTTCTTAGACTCTAGCCTCGGGTTGCAATGCTAACTGTACAAGTTTTCATTAGATTCCCCAAATTTGGTATATCTTCAATTCTAATTAGGTACCACTTAGTGAAACTTAAAAAATCAAAGGACTCCTTGCTTTCCGTTCTTTTCTTTAAACAGTTGAATGTTTACCAGTTTAAAGAAAGAAAAGTGATATACCCTTAAAGTCCAAGTTCAATTTTCTTGATGTTCTGTCACCCAAAAGTTGGCTCAGGGTTTTCTAAGAATTGTTTTTATATTTTTAAGTTGTTAATTAAATTTAATTGTGCTGTTCTCTTTAAGAAATTATTTTCATTAAAAATGAGAACAATGGGGTAGAGAGATGGCCCAGTGAATAAAGGTACCTGCCACAATGAACCTGAGTTCAGTCCCTGAGAATATATAGTGGAAGAGAAGAACTGACTGCCAAAAGTTACCCTCTGACTTCCACATACACATGCCACATGCACACATCACACGCACATGCACATACTCCCACACACATCTACATATACATACATACAATCCACAATCTCCACACACATGAACATGTGCACACCCACAATGCACCCTACACACATATATACAAGTACACTTGCACACACAATAAACACCCCCACACATATATGTATGCATGTGCACATACAATGCACAATTCCCACAGACATATACACATGCACACATACACAATGCACCCCACACATATACAAGTACACATGCATGCAATGCACAACTGGCAAATACCCACACATGCACATACATATGCACACACACTGAACACCTCCACACACATACATATACATGCAGACACATAATAAATACCTCAGACACACATGTGCATATGCACACACAAAGCTCATACCTAAGTATACATGAATACACAATGCCTAAGTACATACACATGTACATACACAATACACACCCTAACACTCATATGTACACATAAACACAATGCCTAACCCCACACACATAAATGTGTGCACATAAAGTAAGTGAAAATTAATGTTTTTAAGAAACAAAACATGGAAAAACACACTTACTTTTTTCTTCCCCCTTTTATGTTGGCAGTTGCCAAAATATTTTAACAGCCTTATCACACCACATTAAGTGATCACACTGTGGATCCGTCCACACCTGCCTTTGCCTATCTGGTAAAGGACAACTATACTTTCCACATGAGTTGCACTGATTTTATCTAGAGCTTCCTGGGAGAAGTGGGAAATGGTTGAAATGACATGTGTGTCTCAGCCCATGACTCCGAAAGCCTGAGTGCCACACTGTCACGGTTTGCTTCCCTTTCCAGCAGTGCCTCCCCGGCAGGCTGAAGTGCTCTGTCGGTAAGAACTAACTCCACCTATCCCTGACCTCAAGCTATATTACAAGGCAATTGTGCTGAAAACTGCATGGTACTGGTACAGAAATGGGCATGTGGATCAATGGAATAGAACAGAAGATCCAGAAACGAGCCCTCATGTATATGGTCACCTGATTTTTGACAAAGGAGCAGTAAACATTCAATGGAAAAAGGACAGCCTATTCAACAAATGGTGCTGGTCCAACTGGCACTCAGCATGCAAAAGAATGAAAATAGACCCGTTCTTATCTCCTTGTACAAAGCTCAAGTGTAAGTGGATCAAAGATCTCCACATTAAACCAGATACACTGAAACTATTAGATGAGAAAGTAGGGAAAACCTTAGAACACATAGGCACAGGAGAAAATTTCCTGAACAAAACACCAATGGCTCAAGCTCTAAGGTCAAAGATTAACAAATGGGACTTAATGAGATTGCAAAGTTTCTGTAAGGCTAAGGACATCGTCAAGAAAACAAAACGGCAACCAACAGAATGGGAAAAGATCTTTACCAACACCACATTAGATAGAGGCCTAATATCCAAGGTGTACAAGGAACTCAAAAAGCTAGACACCAGAGAATCAAATAACCCTATTAAAAAATGGGGTACAGAGCTAAACAAAACGTTTTCAGTTGAGGAACACCGAATGGCCGAGAAACATCTGAGGAAGTGCTCCACATCCTTAGCCATCAGGGAAATGCAAATCAAAACAACCCTGAGATTCCACCTCACACCAGTCAGATTGGCCAAGATCCAAAACTCAGATGACAGCAGATGCTGGCGAGGCTGTGGAGAAAGAGGAACACTTCTCCACTGTTGGTGGGGATGCAAGCTAATACAACCACTCTGGAAATCTGTCTGGCGATACCTCAGAAAATTGGATATAGTACTACCTGAAGACCCAGCTATTCCATTTCTGGGCATATACCCCAGAGACACTTTAATACACAACAAAGATATATGCACCACAATGTTCATAGCGGCTCTATTTATAATAGCCAGAAGCTGGAAGGAACCCAGATGTCCTTCAGAAGATGAATGGATACAAAAATTGTGGTACATATAGACAATGGAATACTACTCAGCCACCAGAAACAATGACTTAACCAAATTCTTAAGAAAATGGCTGCATCTAGAGAATATCATCCTGAGTGAGATAACCCAGTTACAAAAGAACAGACATAATATGCAGTCACTGATAGTGGGATGCTAACCCCAGAGGCTTGCACTCCCCCAGAAACAACTCACAGACTGTATGAAGTCCAAGAAATAAAGAAAACAAATATATATATATATATATTTACAAAACAAGAAGACTTTGACTATTTCCATGTTGCATTTTGTTTTGCATGTACTTTACGCTTATTGTAACTATTAGGTTTTCAATGCATACTGTCAAGCCCTTGAAAAAAATCAAGTACTGACTAAAAAATATATTCACATGGTTTTATGTAAAAATTGTTTTAATGTCTGAAAAAACAGTACTGACAAAAATGTATAATTTTAACCAAAAAATGTTTAAAATCTTTACATTTATCTTTGTTTTGTAAAATAAAGTCGTTTAAAAAAAATAAAATAAAATAAAATGGTGAAGTTTAACTTCAAAAAAAATCAAAACAAAACAAATCTATTTTTCAACTACTGAATAAATAACTTCATTTTTTATCCAAAAAAAATGGGGTACAGAGCTAAACAAAAAGTTCTCAATTGAGGAATATCGAATGGCTGACAAATATGGTGCCCTCTCACCTCAACCCTAACTCTGGTCTTTTGTGCCTTTCTCTTGCCATCTCTGCACACTACTAATACTCACCGTGGGTTGGTGGAGCTGATTTTAAGTATGTTCAGTGGCTCCCCTCCAGTTTCAGTTTAACTGTTAAAATGTATCCCGAAGGTTTTCCTATGGGGTAAAGGCCTTTTACAGATGCTGAGCTCTTTCCCACATGTGATAGAATGTGCTCTTCTGTATCTACTCAATAAACCATGTTCTCTGCTTAAAAAAAAAGAAAAAAGAAACAAAACAAGGTACACACACACACACACACACACACACACACACACACACATACACACACACACACACACACACGATTAGCTATTTCCAGTTAATTTGAGTCTTTATTCCATAACTTTAGAGACAAAAACTGAAAGAGTAGGCAGCATGTTTCTTTGACTCATTTGGTCTTAAGCAAAACAAAAGTCTTGCAAGAAATAGGTTTAACCCCAGACACTGGTACGTTTAACCCCACACACTGGTACAGTTCTCATCCTCGCTTCTAAGTCTATGGCCAGGACCAAGAAGTTCAGTAGTAAAAGAAAAAGATTGATCATTTGGCAAAAGGAAATTCTAGTTCAGCTAAAGCCAAGTCCAGGTTCTAGAGCCTATTTTTATAATTATTACACTTATCAAGTTACTTGGGGGAGGGGTGCCATAGATGAGGAGCATAGAGAGTTTCTCAGCTATTGAGACACTTCATCTTTCAGAGGACCTAGGTTCAATTTCTGGGACTGACATGGCCACACACACTGTCCCTAACTCAGCTGCATGGCATCTGATATCCTCCTCTGATCTCCATGAACACAGACACATGTGTGGTAGGCAGACAACGCATGCAGGCAAAACACTCATGCACAAAAATAAAATATTAAAAAAATAGATTGCTTGGGCATGTAAGAACAAGATGGAGACCAGTTCTTAAAAACAATATGGAAATAGCTGATACTAAGTGACATTCAGTTGATATTTTGTTTTTCCCATGAAGTTGCAAACCCTTTCAGCTCCTTCAATCTTTTCTCTAACTCCTTCATTGGGGTCCTTCTGTTCAGTCTGATGGTTAGCTGCAAGTGTCCTCCTCTGTATCAGTATAATACAGAACCTCTGAGGAGGCATCCATATCAGGCTCCTTCCAGTAAGCGCTACTTGGCATCAGCAATACTGTATGTGTTTAGTGCCTGCATATGGGATGGGTCCCCAGGTGAGGCAGTGTCTACTCCAATTCCTGCTCCTCTATTTTTCCCTTTATTTCCGCCCATGAATGTTTTGTTCTCCCTTCTAAGGACTGAGACATCCACCTTCTGACCTTCCTTCTCTGAGCTTCATAAGTTCTGTGAATTGTTTCATGGTTATTCTGAGGTTTTTTGGCAAGTATCCACTTATCAGTGAGCACACACCATGAATGTTCTTTTGTGACTGAGTTACTCACTCAGAATGAAAGATTCAAGTTCCATTCATTTGCCTAGGAATTTCATGAAGTCATTGTTTTTAGTAGCTGAGTAGTACTCCATTGTGTACATGTACCACATTTTCTGTATTTATTCCTCTGCTGAAGGACATCTGAGTTCTTTTCAGCTTCTGGCTATTATAAATAAGGCTGCTATGAACATGGTGGAACATGTGTCCTTGTTATATGTTGGAGTTTCTTTTGGGCATATACCCAGGAGTAGTATAGTATATATATACCTGGGTCCTCAGGTAGTACTATGTCCAGTTTTCAGAGGAACCTCCAGACTGATTTCCAGAGTGGTTGTACCAGTTTACAACCCCACCAACAGTGGAGAAGTGTTCCTCTTTCTCCACATCCTCACCAACATCTGCTGTCATCTGAGTTTTTAATCTTAGCCATTCTGACTGGTGTGAGGTGGAATCTCAGGGTTGTTTTGATTTGCATTTACCTGATGACTAGGAATGTTGAGCATTTCCTTAGGAGCTTCTCAGCCATTCCATATTTCTAAGTTGAGAATTATTTGTGTAGCTCTGTACCCCATTTTTAATAGGGGTATTTGATTCTCTAGAGTCTAACTTCTTGAGTTCTTTGTATGTATTGGATACTATACTTCTATCAGATGTAGGATTGGTAAAGATCTTTTCTCAATCTGTTGGTTGCTGTTTTGTCCTTTTGACAATGTCCTTTGCCTTACGAAGGCTTTGTCATTTCATGAAGTCAAATTTGTCAATTCTTGATCTTAGAGCATAAGCCATTGGTGTTCTGTTCAGGAAAATTTCCCCTGTGCCTAGGTGTTCTAAGCTCTTCCCCACTTTCTCTTCTAATAGTTTCAGAGCATGGGAGATTTTTTTTCCATCTTCTGAGATCTATCTTTGGGTAGCCTGCAGAAATTGTTAGGTACTCTTTATTAGAAAATGGGAACTATATTTTCATGTTCAAAAGGGCAAAGAGTGCCTGTCTTTGAAGAGAGTTATAAGGCCTGAGTAGCTGAGGCACTGAAAACATGTCTGCAGGTGTTGAGTTTTCCAGCCTCTGTGTCCACATTGGCAGCTTCCCAGTGAAGCGGAGCCTCCTGTTTTTATGACCTCCTGTTTCTAGTGCAAATGTCAGTGTTGCCAATTAAACAAAACAAAGGAAGCAGATAAAACACATTGAACAGAGACTCTCCTGTCGGCTTTCTTCCAGGGGTCAGAGAAGGGGTCACCAGACTGGAAACAGGGCAGCACTGGAATGCCAGAGCACCATTGTTCTCTGACTAGAGTCACATGGCCTTAACTGGCTAGCACTATAATCTGCTCTTTGCTGTGGGGTTTCTGGCCAGTCTTCTCTTTCTGCTGCTCCTCTTCAATGTTTAAGTTTCCTGCAGGTGTGAGCTACTTGTGCAAATCCCCTCCTGACCCTTACCCTTACTTTGTTGGATCCTCCCCATTATCCCTTTGTCCCTCCAAATGGTTTCACAGAATACATATATATGCATACATTAAGTGTATGCATATTGAATGCATACACTATGTCAAAGCCACCCAAATGCTGCCTTATTTTTAATATGATTTCTGTATATATACATACTAGGGTCTGGGAATGCTTGTTCCTACCTACTCAGTAACAAAGCTCAGATAAAGCAAAACTTCAAATGATAAAGAACCAAAAAAAAAATTTCTTAAAATTGTAAGAAATCTGGAACAAACAGCACATTTGCATTCTTAAGAAACTGTCCATTAGACCTCTTATACCCTCTCTTGACAGCCAGAAAGAGCCCAGAGTGACAGGATTGTCAGCTTTGGCAGTGGTTAGATGGTACCTAAGATCTATGTTTTTAATTGTATGGAAGAGTGCAAGAAGTGACAAGGAGGGTCTCATTTTCAGAATGAGCCTTGGACTCCAAACATACATACTCTCTGAGTTCTCTGGAGCCAACTAAGTAGCATATAGGCTCCTTTCTAATGTAACTTCCATGGAAGAATTTCAGCATAAATTTTAAATGTAATGGGTTGAGAAATTGCAAGTTTAATTTGCTGTGTGACTACACTCTCTTGTTCCCACAATCATTACATTTCTACACAGAAATGTTTAAACGCAGCTCATCTTTTAGGCAGCAATGTCTTAATCAACCACAAGATGGCAATCATAGTACATTAACCATGCTTGGGAGCAGCTGCTTTGCTGTTTCAAATGCTCCAGAATTGTTACTCTGGATTTTCTTTGTCAAAAATTAGGACTTCGAGATCATTTTTCCTAGGGTTTCATTGCTCTGAAGAGACACCATGACCATGGTCACTCTTATAAAGGCAAACGTTTTATTGGTGCTGGCTTACAGCTTCAGAGGTTCAGTCCATATCATCATGGTTGGAAGACTGGTATCATCCAGGCATTTTATCCTTCCATTGCTTCTGCTTCCTCCAGTTCAGTTTAAGATGCCATGAATTGTTGTTCACTTGACATCATCATTTACTAAAAAAAAAAAAAAAGAAGAAGAAGAAGAAGAAAAAGAAGAAGAAGAAGAAAAACTCAAACTAGTAAGGCACTAACAAACTCATAATTCAATATTGTGTCTCCTGCTAGCCTGCATGGGCCTCTCATACAGGCAGCACTGGCCGTACTATTGGGGAAAGGGTCTTTCACAACAGTCAGTGTCCTGTTGAATCACTGGCACCTCTTCATCCCCTTAGTGAACTGAGTCTCACAGTGAATAGCCTTCCTGAATCCCATAAGCAGCATGTTCAATAGCTCTGACATCTTTCTATAAACTCATTTGATGTTATCAGAAATCGTCTTACATTCTCCCTTGACGTGCTTTTCTGATCCCATCTTTGGTTCTTTAGTGCTTATCGAATTTATATACCAGCCATGGCCTCACAGAACTGAAATGCTGATCCATCTGCTGCTGGTGTCCTCAAAGTCAACTAAAGCCTACATGTTCATGCTGCATTTAACAGGGGCAGCTGTCATCATAACTATGAAATAGTCTTCAAAATAATCATCAAAATCCAGGTTACTTCTGGTGTTAACGTGTGTCAATGCAATTCTGCTTTAATTATGTAAAAGAAAACACGTTGACCTATGGGGGGAACAGGTGGGGAAGGCTTGCACCTAAAGAAAACACGTTGGCCTATGGGGGGGAACAGGAAGAAAACACTTTGACCTATGGGGGACAGGTGGGGAAGGTTGACCTATGGGGGAACAGGTGAAGAAGGCTTGCACCTGCTTACAAGGCTTGAGTAGGAAGAACTCAAACTCCCTTTGTTCATAAATGACATGGCAGGTTTAGTAGGAGACTTCAAAGAATTGATTTTAAAAAGTAACAACTATTAGAAGTTGGGCTGGATTTGGTCATAGTAGGCTTCAAGATACAAATCAATATTCAAATTTTAATTATTTTCATATATTCCAGAAATGAGTGATTGAGGTTTAAATATAAAAACACACTAGTTACATTAGTATTGGAGGAAGAAAGAAAATGCCAGAAAATAAACCAGGGGTTTGGGAAATAGATCAGGAACAGCATGTAGCATCATGGGTCCATCTGCTGTACCATGAAAATAAAAACAAACCTAACAAACTGTGTGCAAGACCATAGAGTACCAAAAAAATTCCAGAAGCACATGGCTCTGAACATAGATTCCTATGTTTGTAAGAAAACTGTCCACGCTCCCTAACTGGATATAGAGTCTCAAGATCTCAGTTGTGAGTTGTAACACACTCCTATAATCCTGTAACCTCATGGGAAGATTAGAGAAGGAAGACAGTCAAGACCATGAGATGATAGAACACAACACTGTCTCAAAGTGGGGAGCTCGCAAAGCTTGCAGGCTAGAGTACACAACTAGATTTCTTGTTACTTTATACAAAGCCCTGGTTTAATGTTGCATCAAATGAACCCATTTTTCTCATTCCTGTATTTACTATTCTGATACCTTGCAAAATTATCCTGTGGTTCTATATGTTGGCTACATTAAGATACCTGGGAATTTAAAAAAAAAAAAAAAAAACAGTTATCCTAGATCAAATTACTCTAGATCAAATCCTCTGAAAAGATCCATACCGATCATTATTAAAAAGACCTCTGGTTGATTCTGTAAGAATAATTGTTCTCAATTTTGGAAAGTGCTAATTACTCACCAAAACATTTACATTTTCTCCTATTAGTGTATAAAGCAGTCCATGCAGAGCAGCTGACTGGCTGAGGAGGTATTCCCACCCCCCAGCCCATTCCTAGCCCTGTATCTATCTCACAGGACTAGTTTCTACCAATACGTAGCCTCCAAGGAAAGGAGGGCATGAGAGTGAGGCCTGGGGACTTACCTAGTATGTGCAAGATCCTAGTTTAATCCTTATTTCTGGGAAAACAAGAAGCAACTGTGCATTTCTCATACTCTTTAATTATGTTAACTTCATACAAAGAAACCAGAAACCTAATGGCTTAGAAGATCCAAAACTCACAAGACAAAACAGTATGAGTTAAGATTCATTTAAAAGTCCCATTCTGGCCAAACCTTACAAGAAAAAAAAAGAATTATACTAAACTTATAGCATGTCTGTTTCATTAGAAGTTACACAAATCAAGGAATTAGCATCTTAAAGTGCAATGCTACCATGAGAAAAACCTATTATTAGTGGGCACAAAATTAGAAGAAACAAACACCCCAGAAATAACCAGCAGATGGTGGGCAGAAGAAAGTGATTTAACTACAGATATCATTTTCAGTACCTTGGAAAGTAGACCATGTGCCTAGGAAAAGGAATCCTGAGATGGGACCATTTCCAGCCCACTGGAGCACTTGTCTGCAGCATTATTTGTTTGGTCAGAACTGCAGCAGAGAAAAGGTGGTTAGCAGGGTTCAGAGAAGTTTCTAGAAGTCCTGCAGTGCACAGTGTCACCTAGCTGGACTACTACTGAGCTTGAGAAGGTCTTTCTAGCGTCTGGAGCAATGGTTCCGGAGACAAACCTTGGACCTCACTTTGGATCCCAAGTAGGCATGTAAAAAGCCAAGTATGATAGCGTATACTTGTAACTCCAGTGCTGGGAGACAGAAACAGAAGGATCCCAGGGGTCCACTGGCCAGCCAATCTATAAGAAATGGACAGTTTAGGCTCAGGGAGAAACCCTGTCTCAAAAAACATGTAGTGATAGAAGCTTCCCATTGTTAACCTCTGGCTTTCACAAGCACAGCCACAGTAGAGTATATCCCAGCACACCAACAGACATGCACATGCTCACACACACACACACACACACAGAGAGAGAGAGGGGGGAAGGGAGAGATCTGCTCCAGAGGAAGTGACTGGTGTGAAGCAGAAAATTAATGTTACTGTCCCTTCCTGTGTGTTTGGCAAATGCTTAAGGAAAGGAAAAGGACATGACCTCAGCAAATAGCTACAGGCGGAAGTAAGAGAGCTAGAGAATGTTCCAGAAATTTGGGACTTTTCTAGGTCTTGCAAATAATCCCCTAGAGTGCTGTAGTGGTTTGAATGCGTTTGGCCCAGGGAGTGGCACTATGTGGAGGTGTAGCCCTGGAGTAGGTGTGTCACTGTGGGTGTGGGCTTTAGAACCCTCTTCCAAGCTACCTGGAAGCTACTCTTCTTCTGTTTGCCTTTGGATAAAAATGAAGAACTCTCAGCTCCTGCTGCACCATGCCTGCCTGGACGCTACCACACTTCTGCATTGGTGATAATGGACTAAACCTCTGAACCTGTAAGCCAGCCCCAATTAAATGCTGTTTTTATAAGAGTTGCCTTGGTCATGGTGTTTGTTCACAGTAAAACCCTAACTAAGACAAGAGCCAACAGTAGAAAGGAAATCTGGCTGAAATGCAAACTCTTGCAGCTCCTATTACACTACAATATTTTTTTCCTTCTCCAAAAAAAAAAAAAAAAAAAAAAAAAAAAGTACTTTTTTTAAAAGTCTCCTCGGCACTGAGCAACTATCCATAGAAATACTATGAGACTCAGATAACATATCAAGGGCTATTATTCAATTGTTCACTTCACCCTTCTAGCAGAATTAACCTCATGTCTCTCATACCAAAATTAGCTTTTCATTTGTACTCCTCTAACATGTAAGATTTTTATTCTCCTTTGTTAGTTTCCTCTGTATTGTAAATCTTCTGAATACAGGTGTTCATATACCACACATATCCTAGAGCATACATTATATGTAGGATACGATAGTTTCTTGACAATTCTATAATCAATCACTAACATTTCACAAAGCATTGATCCAATAATGTTTGATATTTGGACCAAGCTCAGAATCAAGAGACAGAAGAAAAAAAATCAATCCATGACAATTTTTAAGTCTGTGGCCTAAAACTAATTATTGCATTAGGTGTCAGTGATGATGTAACTGCCAGATCCCACCTTGTGATGGCAAGTGGTTGTGTGCAGCTCAGCACTGCAGAACACGACTTTTAACAAGGCTAAGGGAAATACATCTCTAAGGAGTATAGTTTGTCTTAAGTGTCACATTTTGGTCTTTAAAGGTGTTAGGGGCTGAAGAGTGAACTAAATATTGGAACTCACATAGCATCAAGAATCCTACTTCTCAGCTGAAGTTTTACATCTGAACGTTTGAAAATCGAATGACTAGGTCATACAGGAAGACAAAGTCATCCAAGAGTATCCAGAACTAATAGCACAAAGCAGAGAGTATGCAGAATAGAAACCAGTTCAAGAAACCAATAAGCAAAATGTATCTTGTTTTCCTTACATAGTGAATGTCACACCATTTCAGCTGTTTTGTGCGAATTCAAATTCAAATTGTGCTTTCAACTGTGTTGCTTTTCCACTCTGATTTTATGATTCTTAAATGACCCCTCTTCTTTTACATACATATATTTGAAAACATTTTATTTCTGTTATCTTTGTGCCTATTTGTGTTTCTATGTATTGTATGTATGCAGGAGCCTGAAGAGGCCAAAAGACACCACTGGGTCTCCTACAACTGTTGTTGGTGGCAGTTGTAGACCATCATGTGGGTCTTGGGGGCAAACTCAGGTCCTCTGAAATAGCAGTAAATGGTCTGTTAATGGGGAGTCATATCTCCATCTCCTATAACACTGTCTAAAATCCAATAGGCCTACCAGTTTTATCCATATATTTAATGGATTTTTGAGTCATTAGATTTAAGCTCAAAAAAATCTGTTTTTCTCACTGCTACTTTCCCTGTTCCCCTAAAAACTCAAATCTCTCACAAAAGTAATTCATTTCTCATATAACCTCTCAAAGTAAATCTATTTTCCTGAAAGTTTCTAGCTATGAGACATGTAATAATCTTTGTGCTGTACACTTTTTAAAAAGAATACTTAGTCAACATTTATCAACAGAAAGATTTGCAGGACAAGAGAGACAGAAGCCTATGGCTAAGCTTTAAAGGGCAGTCAAATGGTGTCTTAATTAAGGTAATGAGAACAGGATTTGCGAACTAAGGACTCATGACTTTGAGGCAGGTGCAGTGTTCAAATAACTCTTTAAAAAAATTTTTTTTAGTACATTGCTGATTTGACTGTATGTATGTCTATGAGAGGGTGTTGATTCCCAGAAACAGAAGTTAGACAGTTGTAAGCTGCTACTGTGGGTACTAGAACTTGAACCCATGTGCTCTGGAACCTCTGAGCCATCTCTCCAGCCCCTCAAACAACTTTTAAAATAATCTCTCAGCTGTGACCAATGAATGATCAAAGGCATTTTACTTGGCACTAACTCAACATTCCCTGTAAGACCAAGCAACACAAGCCAGTAACCCTAGGTCTGGAATGCTGAAATGAACACATTGTAAAATGCAAGTCATCATAGGTCACATTCCCCTGCACATTTTCTTCTTTCCCTTTAATTACGCCCTCTAGTCTTTCTCCCATATTGTCTTACTTGGAACTTATTTTGATCTGTTTGGATGTAAATGTCCATGCCCATATGCCATCTGTAGTAATGTGTTAGGGACCTTGCAAGCCTGGCAGAGAGAAAGTCAGTGTGAGGTGAAGAATGCTATCTTTTCAGGCACTGTGTCAAAACTTCCAGAGTCTGACCTCATGGTTCATTTTTCTTACACATTTAAGCATAGTAAAACTTTAGAAAATTGTTCACATGACAACTATCACAACAAAGCCTTAGGCATAGTTACATAGAAACTCCATATCCTTTGTAATAAAAATGAGTTCCACTGGCTAATAAACAAGAGCTCAGGGTTAGAGGAAGGATCTGTGATAAGCATAAAGATAGATTCTATTGAATGCAAAGGACAAGGGCTCCTTTCCTAAGAATGGGTTCTATTCACTGAGAGTCAGAAGCTCAGGATCAGTTCCTACACAATACTTAAGATACTGAGGAGATTCAAATGGAGGCTGGCTGGTGGAATAGCAAAGGATCACTGGGCTGTTCGAATATTTTGACTCTGGTATTTTAGGTGACCAGGCGTGATTGACAATCCTGATTTCTCCAGTGTTAACTCTATGTGGTGCTTCCTACACTAATGCTTTTCATCTTTGGTCTAACAAGACTTCCTTGATGATATTATGCTGATTCTACAATTTTCTTCAAGACAGCCCCATGAACTTGAAAAGAAATTTCCATGCAAACTCTTCATTTTGCCAATGTTGGCTTTAGCTAGACTGGAGTAAGACATAATTCTCACTGAGGATTATCACCTGGAAATCAAAAGACAGAATATCCAAGCTTCAAATGCTATGAAGGATGTAAAAAGATAACAGCAGTACTACAGAATAGAGAGGAATCAACTCTCATAAAAGAATAAAGGAAAAAAGCAAAGGTTATCTATCACCTGTGTTCTGGGAAACAGATAAGAAAATTCACATGTGACAGTAAATACTAAATACAGACACCTGGGACAGAATAAGAGTTTAGCTAGACTGGTTAGAATCAAACACCTGAGCTTAAATTCTTAGCTGGAGCAAGTAAAAAAAAAGAGACAACATAACCATTTCCATCTAGTTCATATTCAGAGGACTAAATAATAAAAGTACATAACTTAGAACACAACATTTGAGAATTGGTAGTTGTTAGGATTAAGCATTCTGGACCAATACAGAATAGCTAGCTTACCAGTTTGCAAATTTCAGAGAACAGCTTCTCAGTCTAGAGATACTTAAAAAAAAAAAAAAAAAAAAAAAAAAAAAAAAAAAAAAAAAAAAAAAAGACCCCCAAGGTCATAGTGAATCTTTTAGTAGATGGAAAAAATTAGCCAAGCTAAGAACACTGTCAAGAAAACAATACATCAGCCAACAGATTGGGGAAAGATCTTTACCAACCCCACATCTGATAGAGGCCTAATATCCAATGTATACAAAGAACTCAAGAAGTTAGATGCCAGAGAATCAAACAATCCTATTAAAAAATGGGCTACAGAGCTAAACAAAAAGATTCTCAATTGAGGAATATCGAATGACTGAGAAGCATCTAAGGAAGTGCTCGACATCCCTAGTCATCAGGGAAATGCAAATCAAAACAACCCAGTCAGAATGGCTAAGATCAAAAACTCAGATGACAGCAGATGCTATCGAGGATGAGGAGAAAGGAACACTCCTCCACTGTTGGTGGGGTTGTAAACTGTTACAACCATTCTGGAAATCAGTCTGGTGGTTCCTCAGAAAATTGGCCATAGTCCTACCTGAAGACCCAGTTATTCCACTTCTGGGCACATACCCCAGAGATGCTCCAACATACAATAAGGGCACATGCACAACAATGTTCACAGCAGCCCTAATTATAATAGCCAGAAGCTGGAAAGAACCAGATGTCCTTCAGTAGATGAATGGATACAAAAAACTGTGGTATATTTACACAATGGAGTAATACTCAGCTATAAGAAACAATGACTTTATAAAATTCCTAAGAAAATGGATGCATCTAGAGAATATCATCCTGAGTGAGGTAACCCAGTCACAAAAGAACAGGCATAATATGCAGTCACTGATAAATTGGATACTAACCCCAGAGAGCTCTGAACACCCCAGAAACAACTCACAGGCCATATGAAGCTCAAGAAAAACAAAGGCCAAAAAATGAAAGCCTCAGTCCTTCTTAGGAAAAAAATAAATGTGTACCTTCTCAGAGTGTGGTACACCTGGACCTTAAATCATTAATAATCCAAGAGCTAAGAATATAGCCTGGTGGCAATTTTTGGTATTCAAAGATCATTATGCTTAATCTATAATCACTAAGAAAACTGTTTCCATGTTACGTTCTGTCCTACATGTACTTTACGCTTATGATAACTAGTGGGATTTCAATGCATGCTATCAAACCTCTAAAAGAATTAAGTACTGGCAAAAAATATTCATATAATGTTATGCCAAAATGCCTTTAAAAATCTGTATATGTATCCCTCTTTTTTAAAATAAATTTGTAAGAGAGAAAAAAAAAATCAGCCAAGCAGTTCAACAGTAAAGGTGATCTGACCACTAGATGGCAATGATACCTCTGCATTTCACATAAAAACTAAGTAAATCTAGAAAAAAAGAAATATATACATACATATATACACACACACAAATATTGTATATTTTCATTTTATAAAAGTTTTATAAGCAATTTAACCAATAATTGTTCTAATTCAGTACCCATGTTTACTTCTAATTCAATACCCATGTTTTTCTTCCCTCGGGCACTGAAAGAATTAAATGCAATTTAAACACTTTTTATCATAAAGTAGTACTTTGAAAAAAATCTACACACACACACATATAATATAAAAATAACAGAAATACTGAAGGGTAAAAAAATGTCTCTTTAAAAGTTTTAAAATCCTAAGACATCCCAATGGAAAAATCAAAACATTCAAATCTGTGACTAATTCTATTTTTTAATGAGTTTTGATTTCAGACACACTATAATAAAAATACTTTTCTCTTAAATTATAGTAATTGTAACATATGCAAACTATTTTCACTATCTTAGATAATCAGGATTAAGAAAAATCTGTCAAAAATTTTCAAACAAATTACAGAATTCCTTTTTGTGTCAAAAAAAATTAACAATTGCTGTATCTAGCACTTCCCAGTTATTTCTTCAAAAAAATAGAAACATAAATTATCTAAAATAAAAACTTTATTTTTTATATCAAATAAAATCGGCCAAGTATGACAAAAGCTTTTCAAGTTATAGATATTTCTAAAGACTAAGTAAAAAAAAATAAGCTTCAAATTTCAGATGTTTCCCAAATTAGTGGGAACTATTACATGTAACAGTTTTTAATTATGAAAAAATTAGGTAAATAAATAATTCTATACTGCTATTCAACTCAAAATAAAAGACCTGATTATTTTTCTTTATAACCCACAGTTTCCCAAATTTTTAATACCCAGTTTCCTTTAAATGAACTGACATCTCCCAAAAATCAGCTTTCCAGCTTCTCTCACTTAAAATTACTTTGTACATATAATTCATTTCCAAAATTATCTTTTCCACCCACCACAACTGTAAAAGATCAGAAATGATTCTATTTTTTATAATTCATAGATGTCCACTATTGTTATTGAATTTTATTTTTATATAACATCCTAAAATCTAATTATTTAATTCTCAGCCTATACAAATACAAAAGAACGAGACAACCATTTAATGTGGTTAATACAAGAAAACATTGCTATTGCAGTGCTCAAAATTCAAGCAAAAGAATTCAGGAAAGTGTTCAATCTGTTCAATGAATCTAACTTTTAAAGCTAGAAAATGTAGGGAATGCCACTCCTAGAAAAAAGATCACTAATTCACAGAAGCAAATATATGAGTATGAGTCATTTATGTATACACAGTAGTTTTGTTTTTACAAATAAGGGGATAAGACACATAATGAAACACATAATCCTTAAACCACTTAGGATATACTTTGGATATGTACTTCATAGGATTATGTTTGACAGTGTATAACATGAACAAAATTACACCACATTGCAAAGTGTCACAAATACAATTATAACAATGATAAAATTCAAATGCTGTTATTGACTTGGGTTTGTCATTTTCTGTTTATTTCTGATGGTGGCTCTAAGTTTACGTATTACCAGTCTGTCAGGTAGAATCATATCACCTTGCTGTTCCAGATAATCTAATAAATTCTCAGTCCATTGAAGAGCAGTTGTGTGATTTATGTGTTTCTCTGGAATCAGTTCAGTTCCTTCCTCATCATTTTCACTGGATTCATCTGTCTGGCCTTGGGCTCTTCTGATGATTTCACTGTCAGTTAACACTTCATACCCTGGCTCAGTACTATCAATCTCAAGCCACTTTTCCAAACTTTCAGGAGTCACATTTTCCAGTCCTTTGGTATGCTGTAAAATGGTAGCCACAGTAGCACCAGAAATATCTTCTTCATCAAAGTCCAACTCTTCTTTATCCTCCATGGCAGGAAAAATCTGTTTCCAAGCTCTGCTAATAGTAACTGGCTTTACTAAGTTCCATGCCATTGCTACTTCATAAAGTGCATCCAACAGAGTAAGCTTCTTCCAGAATGATTTCAGGTCATTACCTTCTTCCAAATTGTTATGGAGAAGACCTGCACGGTAGTTTCTTTTCAGGGTCGCTATGACTCCCTGGCCCAAGGGCTGAATCAATGAAGCTACATTAGGTGGTAAATATTTAGCAAATATTTGACCATCATCTGACCTCAGGACATTTTCATTTGGATGTGTTGGGGAATTATCCAGCAAGAGTACTGCTTTCTCCTGCAAGCCTTTAGATCTTAAGTACTCTCGAACCTGAGGCACAAAGATCTTATCAAACCATTGTCGGAAAATGGAGAGATCCATCCAGGCACCTTTCTGGCTGAAATAAGAGACAGGCAGGTTTAAGGTGTCAGTTGACTTGAAGGAACGAGGTTTCCTTGCTTTGCCCACAACACAAAGTTTAAGTTTGTGCAAGCCTGTTGCATTGGTGCAACACATAACGGTGATTCTTTCTTCACCTGAGTTGTACCCAGAGACAGTACATTTACCTTTAATTACTGCAGTCCTGGAAGGCAGGCACTTCCAAAAGAGTCCAGTCTCATCGGCATTGTAGATCTGTTCTGGATGCAGATTTTCCTGTTCGATAAAATCTCTAAAGTTGTTACAAAAATCTTCCACAGCAGTCTCATCTCCATTTAAACGTTCATTTCTAATGTTAATCTCTCTAATGCTGTGTCGCTGCTTAAAGCGTGTTAGCCAACCAGCAGAAGGGTTAAAATCACCATCCATTCCCAAAGCGTAGAAAAAGAATTCTGCCCGTTTGGCACAAATTGGACCAGATATGGGATTCCCTTTAGCTCGCTGCTGATTGAACCATTCTAACATTGCTTTGTCTAGTTCCTCATACATGGATGGCTTCATAGACTTTCTCTTGGCTAAAAGACTTGTGGAATCAGAGCTGCTTGCGTAAGTTATGATCTTTTCCTTATTTTTTCTTATATCTCTGACTGTTGTTTCACCAATTCCATAAATCACCGCCAATTGCTTGGAAGAGCCTCCATCTTCGAGTTTCTTTATTATATCAAGCTTATCTTTAATAGTCAATACCACACGCTTCCGCTTCCCTGACATGGTCAGAGTCTGGAACTCAATCACTCAAACACTCGCCCTGTTTCAGCCTCTGCAGCCCTGACGCTGAGCTAGCAAGGGCAAGGCAGAAGGTGACAGGAAACTTGCGGGGCAGGCCTTCCCAGAAGTGAGGTTGAGGAAGCCTCACATCCTCGCGGATAACCGGGACTACAGACTTGTGATTAGTACTGCCGTGACCGCAGTGGTCGCTCCAGCCCAGGCCCGGGGTACAGGCCCTTCACTAACTGCCACACCCCGAAGTTAGCGCGGAGCGGAAGGAAGCCGAGCTCCCCTTCCTCTGGGAGCAGGCCTACCCGGTCCTCCACCCGCGATCGGGCCGTCACCCCGGCCCGGCCGACACCGTCCTCCCACCCCGTAAGCCCCACGCCGCTCTCCCACCTCAGCGGCTCCCCAACAGCGGCGACGCAGCCGCTCCTCCCTCAGAGCGCGCTCCCGGAAGCCGCGCCCCAGATCCCGCGCCTCGGCCCCGCCCCTGCCCCGCCCGGAGGCCGAACTTCCGGCTTTCCCCGGAAAGTGGGAGGGACGTGGTGCCTCGGGAACCTGGGCGGAGGCGGGGCGGAGGCAGCGATGGGCCGGGACAGAAGCCGGGGTGGGGCGGGGGCGAGGCGGGGAGAAGGCGGGAGCGGAGGCGGAGGCAGGGACAGAGGCGCTTTGAAAGGTGAGAGCGCTGCGGGTTTCTGGCGGGAATTCTCTCTGGTCTGGTCTCAGTCTGATAATTAGTGTGGTAGTGAGGAGGGGGAGACGCCTAACCTCTCGCAGAGCCTAGGCGGCGGCTTGTGGCGTGCAGGGGAGCGGCCGGCGCCCTCAGGGTTGCGACTCGCCATCTCTTAACTGTGCGTCACGGACGCGGGAGGGCGCCTACTGTGGGACCATAGCCAGCCACGGTGTCTCCTCAGAGCCTGCCTATGGGAGCACAGCCCTCCACGGGTGTCTCCTTAGAACCTGACTGTGGGACCATAGCCACCCACGGTGTCTCCTTAGACCCTGACTGTGGGAGCACAGCCCTGGATGAATGTCTCCTTAGACCCTGACTGTGGGAGCACAGCCCTGGATGAATGTCTCCTTAGACCCTGACTGTGGGAGCACAGCCCTCCACGGGTGTCTCCTTAGACCCTGACTGTGGGAGCACAGCCCTGGATGAATGTCTCCTTAGACCCTGACTGTGGGAGCACAGCCCTCCACGGGTGTCTCCTCAGACCCTGACTGTGGGAGCACAGCCCTGGATGAATGTCTCCTTAGACCCTGACTGTGGGAGCACAGCCCTCCACGGGTGTCTCCTCAGACCCTGACTGTGGGAGCACAGCCCTCCACGGGTGTCTCCTTAGACCCTGACTGTGGGAGCACAGCCCTGGATGAATGTCTCCTCAGCTGTTTCCTGGGACCCTTATCTATCAGTGCACAGACCCTTCTGGGAATTTTTCTGCACACCCCTGTCAGAGTGCACAACCCGTTCAAGTTCCTTGTCTTCCCCAGACCCTTATCTGTGGGTACACAGCCCTTCTATGGCTCATGCACGGTCTTGGTGAAGCTGTATCAAAGTCTTCTTTCAACAGCCGTCCCTCCATTTTGAAGGCCTGAGCACCTACTTCCTGTTTCTGATCAATGAGTCCTACCACTAGAGACCCAGGTTGATAATCATGAAATGTGATCCTGATATTCACAACCCAAAGGATCATTTTTCTTCTTTCTTCCATTCGGCCCTGAGGGATTTAGGGAGCCACGTTCCTGATCACAGATCCTGTTGAGTGATCTAGGTATCCTGGATACCATGCCTACAGGACCCATTCTACAAAGTATTGAACTATGATGTTAAATGGGAGGCATTTGCTTTGCCTCATTATATATTTACTTCATCATTTCCTTTTTTTCCCTGACATCTATGCTGCCTGCTTTACCAGCCAATGGGAGGACTATGACAAATTGACTCAAACCAACTTGATAACATTTTAAACAGAATTCCTGCATGTAGCCCTCAAACCCTTTATTGTGCTGATTTGTTTTGATGTCCCAAGTAATTTCATACGATTGTGAGTTCCTTGGGAGCAGAGACTGCATTTATTTCTTCTAGTAGCACCGCTGCACCAGAACATGTGCTGGCATTTTCATAAATGTTCAATAACACTTTGCTTTATAATGTTTCTCCATAATACAAAAGAAAACATAAAGAGGGTTGATATTTTTACAAATTTCATTAATTAATTCCTCCTGGTGGAATTTCCAAAAATAGTATATGATTTGTACTTCAAATCTGAGCTAAGAAGCTATTATATTCCTAAATTGTTTGTAGAGCAAGTAGGTGATGTAGATCTTAGTTTCTTGATTATGAAAAGAAATGTTTCTTCTGGTAAGAGATTGTAGTAACATCAACAAAGTACATTCCTTTGCCTGTAAAGATACTTTAAAAGAAAGATGCAAATATGAATTAATATTCTTTGATAGACATCAAAGTTAATATGTGCATCTTATATGATAATTATTATTAAACACAAAGTAATTTTGATCTTCATTCATTTATTTGATGTTTTCTTGTGGTGTTTTTGTTTTTCTCTTTGCCTGAAGGTAAGATATCTTAATAAAACTCTCATTTGAATTTTTCAATTCAGCATAAATAAAATGTACATCCATTTGCATGGATTCTTTTTCAGGTGATTTCTAAACATGGAGCTGTCTTACCCATGTACTTGACTTCATTTTCTCAGTTTTCTCCCCAAGATCACTCACCTTTTTCCTCTGCCATTCTTCCCTCTTCAAACATTTAAGTAAAGGATATCCAGAATTTAAAAAGAAGAGCTAATCACGTTCAAAATCTACCTTTTAATAACAAGTTTATTTTACCTTATTGATGGAAATGACTATTTTCAAATAGGACAGAAGCCCTGGTAAATGTGCATTTGGCCAAATGAAAAGTTATTAACTTAAATAAAATATACCTTTTAAAATAGTCAAAGTTTGTGTTTTTTTTCATGATAATTTTTGCTTTGGACCTTGCCAAGGTTTCTTCCTTTAAATTTTGGCTTAGATGTCATCAAAGAAGTGGTAGAGGGAAGTCTGCAGCTTTCCATCTTTTTTTCACTTTTTTTTCTTGCCTAATGGATAATTTTCAAAAATTTTTGACTTAACCCATGTGCACTTAAACTCAGTTACATAATTTTTAAATGGCATTTTTGTTAATGCTCATCATTTTGATGATTATTTTACAAAACTAAAATTTAGCATGAATAAGAAATAAAATACTAATTTAATGTTAATTTTTACTACCTGTACACATGATATTACCTGCAGTCATTGTGTAGCCCTGGACAGAATCAGGAGACTTGGTTTCTAATCCCTGCTCTGTCACTAGCAAGCTTTGTGATCTTTGGTAAGTCATTTAAACTCTGTCCTTGTCTTTAATATTTATATATGAAGATTAGTACTGTCTTCTTTGTTAGGGCTTAAAAGTAAATGTGAAAGCATAGTGATCAACTTTAAGTATAGGTGATTTCTTTTATGCCATCGTTACATACAGTCACATATCTTCTTAGTATGATAGTCTTAATCATTCCTAATGTTGTTCTGGAAATTATCCAGTAAAATAAATGTGCTTTGAGCATGTTCTAGTTTTCTAAGAGCAATCTCATGTGTGTGAATTTCTTACTGTCTATATTTACTTTCATGTATCTAATGAAACCACATTTATCTTTTTATTGAAGTGGTTTTATTATTTCTCTCAAAATTCAAACAGGTGTCCTAGAAAGCCATGATTGTGTACAACACATATACAAAACTGGCTTATGAAAAATTAGATGTGCTTAAATATTTCTTTACGATATGACTTACAAACATAAGCTGCCTACTTATTCTGGTGTTTAAAAGAAGAAAATATATTTTGAAACTTGAAATTACATGAAATATTAGAAAGCAGTGGGGTATACAGAAGGGGTGTTGTAAGGTAATTTTCATTAGTTATATTTATTGTTTTTATCTTTTTGGCTTTAATATAACCTTTCTGTAGATTATAACCAACTAAAATTCAAATAGGCCTTTTGGTTTACTGATTGGTATGTGTTACTCAGTATGTGACTGTTACATTAATTATATCCTATAACAGATATTATCACAGTTACATTTCAGTCTATGCTATACAGATCATTGTTAGTGTATAATCGTATAATTTCTGTTGTTCTGATTTTATATGAAAAGTTACCATTATATGGAGACTTACTACCTTATAATCATATCAGGATTAGTACAGTTAAATGAATGATACACTTTCCTTTTCCAAATAATTCTGGAACACTATAAATTTGGTCCAGCAATGCCAACATTGCTTAAAATTAGTTTGGCTTTGTAGCTTTAATACTACCCTCAGAGTTAGGTACACATTTTTTAATATTAATGACAGTTAATCTTTATTTTATAAGCATTTCTTTTCTCTAAGCTTCAATCCCTTAGAAGTGAGACAAATGAAATGGATGTTTAGAGCTATTGCTTGGAATAAAAAACATGAGCATAATGATTATTTTTATAGTCAGATTATTTTTGTTTTATGGTTCTACTACTGTTTTATCATTTTTTATTATGAGAAGACAAGAAATATGAGCCATTGTAGAATATTGTCATAATTTTCATAAGTTCTTATATATGTATTATGAGGTCATATTAATTTGGGATTCTACTTCTATTCCTTGGCAACCACAAAAGTACAAATGTGTTATTAGATTTCTAGTTAACTTACCTGTCAGTAGTTCAGTACATTCTTGTGATAAATTTAGTAAAATATACTTTATAAATTTCACAAACTGACAGCATTGTTTTTTTTCCTTATAATATATTCTGCTTTATCATGAAATTTTTCTCACCATCTTCATTTGATTATATTGTTGGATTTTCAGTAAGTTTTGTTGGATTAGTCTGTACTTTTAAAGTGTAATATAGCTCCATTTCTATGTTGCTAAGGAATATAGTCTTATCAGATCAGTTTTCTCTCAGCATTGTTCGTCATCTCTTTCTTATATCAATTATTGTAACTTTGTTCATGTAACCTTATTGAGCTTTTAAATATTATGTTATTTCTGTTTCAAATTAAATCCATCTCTGAAGAGGAATCATCTTTGTAATTTCATGTATGTGTATGTGTTAAACACACATATGCAACATATGTGGGTTTGCTCGCCAATGCAGCAAACCATAGATAGATGTAGAGATATATTACTTAATTGTTTCTTGACATTTTTTGAAACAAGATTTCTCACTAAAACTGAAACTTGCTATTTCAGTTGGACTAACAGGCCAAGGAGTCACCTCTTCAGCTACACCACTTTCTGTCCCCATCTGGGTTTTGTGTGAACCACCACAACCAGTTTTCATGTGTGTAATGAGGATCTTAACCCAGGTCTTCATGCTTTCGTGGCAAACAGTTGACCCACTAAGCTACCTCCAAGCCATATCTTTGTAATTTCATTGTTTTCTGTTCTTCTCTCCTTCCTCCTGCCAGAAGCTATCTATCCCTTTTCAGAGATTCTTATTAACTTAATTATGTTTGCACACGTGAGATTAATACAGTTTTCTAAAGGATACAAGATCATGATTTTCTATGTATTCCTTTCAGCACAACATAATTAAGAACAGGTGTTCAAAAAATTGATAGTTTTTCAATTAATTATTTGAATATTAACTGTTCTATGATTTTTAACTCCAATATCTGATGTGATTTTGCCTTTGTGAATCTAAATTAATGTGTACTTTGTATTCATTGCTGTAATCTGGTTGTCACTGTTATGTTCCTAATAACTTTATTTTGTAGAAGCTTAAATGAAAATGGTACATGTTAGAAGACATGAAACAAGAAAAAATTCTAAAACCCAAGTACCTGAGCATAAATCTCGAGTTGATTGGCGTCGGACTAAAAGAAGTATCTCACAGTTATTCGATAGTGATGAAGAGCTTGATAGTAATGAGGAAATTGATAGCGATGAAGAACCTGATAGTGGGGAAAGCATTGACAGTGGTGAAGAACATGATATTAACAAGATGTCTGGTATTAATGAGCTACCAGAAAAGGAAACAGAGCTTAAATTGATCAAAGTTGAAAGTCAGGCAAGCAACAGTGAACATCTTGTGAACATCACCAATGGTTCAGCAGATGAAGAAAAAATGAACAAAACCAAACATGACTTACCAGATGCTGAAGCTCACCCAGGTGAAGCAGAGGGTCATCACAACAGACACACTGGACAAGTCCTAGAGGAGGATGTGGAAGATGAATGTGTCAAGCCAGGAAAGAGAAAAAGACAGTCCTCTGTGATGTATGACAGTGATGAGAGCGATGACAGTGATATCCTAGTTAGAAAAGCAAGTGTTAAACACCCACGCAGGGTGGTTGAGGATGAATATTCTTCATTGGAAATGGAGCAAGGAACTCCTGAGAAATCATCAGCTGACCGAAAGAGAGAATACCACCAGAAGCTACAAGAACTCTCTGAAAGATCACGCCAGAGACAGAGACACAATAGTGGTAGAAATTTTGAGGTGTGTTTTATTTTTTTGGCTTTACTGTTGAATTTTTACTTGAAAATAGGTTTTATAAACATTAAAGTACTGACCTGACTCTATTCTATTTTTAATAAGGGTAGAACTTTAAAATAAGCATTTCTGAATGCCCTAAAGTACTATTGTATTTAATAATATTTTATTGTTAGCCCCACTCCCCACTCTGCTTTAAAAAAAAAGAACTGAAAGACTATTTGTTGTTCTATATTTCCAATTCGTAATTGCTCATATTCTTGTTTACCAAACATAACCAAAATTTATAGTTCTTTAGTTTTAAAAATTCAGTATTTAGCTTTAAAATGGGGGGGGGGGGGGCTTAAAGCCATGCTGGCTGCTTTAAAGGTATAATATTTACTGAAGCATTTCTTTTCATTTAATTAGGACTCTGAAAAGGACTCTTGTTCAAGCACTGGAGAGGATGAGGAAGAGGATGATTACAGATCTGATGAAAATGAAGATGATTACATGATTGATGATTTTGTAGTACGAGATGAGGAAGACGACGAAGAGAATAAAAATCAACAAGGAGAAAATCTGACCACATCACAACTGAAATTAGTAAAAGAGAATTCTCTTTGTAAGTTAAATATGAAGACAAAGTTTCTGCCTTGTCTAAATCATTATATAATGCATCAAAGCTTACTAATGTCATCTTCTGTATCATTTGGTTTAGGAGCTTTGGTTTTTATGTTTGCATAGTTTAAGTTTGACAGTAAAAGCTTATTCCAGTGATTTTAGGAATTCATTTCCATTTTATACTATCGATCCCCAGCAAACAAGCATTTATTTTCATCAGGTTAACTTTATCAGTATTTACCACTGTAAATATAATTTAAGACATATTTATTAATTAATAATATTATTAGAAAATGTACTGTATTTTATGGTAACATTTTATGGCAAATAACTTTTCTAAAAAGGGAGACTGGCATTGTTTTCCATACTTAGAAATATTTTTGAAGATGTGATTTAAATTTATCTGAATGTATGTATGTATACCTGTGTGAGTTTATGCACACTATATGCATGCATGCAGGCGCCCACAGAAGCAAGCGGGCATTGGAACCTCTGTTATAAGCCTCCTGCTGTGGGTACTGGGAACGTGACCCTGTCCTCTGAAAAAGCAATGAGTACTGTGAACCACTCACCACCTCTCCTGCCCGTCAGACATCTTACTTGTCCATCTTACCAGGAGGCAGCTGCATTCTTGGATCTGAGCTGCTTTCAGTTTGTTGTAATGTGTTGTTTTGTTGAAGTGCGTGAAACAGTTTTACCTCACACTAATGTGTAGCTGGAGAAAGAAAACATATTTATACTGTTTGCAAAATAATTGTGGATATTCTTATCAGATAATATTAATACACAAAAATTTGACCAATAATAATATCCTGAAGGTTAGTTGTACTATGAAAGCTGAAACCATATAAAAACTCTTCCAACACTCGTAGTATAACTCATTGGCAATTTTGCATTTTATCAGCTATTTTACTTACCCATGCATGCTTTTATTACAGGACATTGGTCATTTGAAAAATACTGTTTGCTAAACTATATAGATGCTCCATATTTTCACATGTATCACAATGCGTTTTTAATTAATATCCATTAATATTTTGGTTGCATCAGAATATTTGTAAAATATTGAGAAGCTATCATATGTAATCAGTACATACAAGCTTTTTAGAACTGTGATTTCTACTTAAAAACTTGCCTTCATTTATTGGCACCCAACACAGAAAATTATAATTAAAGTTTTGACAGGATCGCTTGTTCCTTCTTGAGAAAACATTTGACAAATATTATTGAATATGCAATTTGTCATTGTTCTTTGAAGAGAAAATGGTTGCTTCATGGCAGATGAAGCTTTACCCCAGTTCTAACAGTTGTGTGGATGAGTTTTCCTCTGTTTTGGTATGCAGTAGAAGACTTTTCTACAGAGATCTAAAGAACATGAACATTGAAGGTTAATGAGAGTGATCAGTCTCACTGGTTCATCAAGGGCATTCCTAAGCAATGGGTAGTTTTCCTCCCCAGAGCCCACTGTGCTGACTGCCATCGTTGTCAGTTGTTTGGTGCCAGTGCTCTGCTTTTTATGAGGGGCAGCTGGTTTGCCAGTTGTACTTTTGTACAATCAGTGAAAATATCAGGAAAATGTAGTATTTTAATATTGTTAATGTGTGGATCTTGCTGGTATCTTTAAATAGACATAAGATAGCACACTTACTCTAAAATTACTGTATTTTTCTTAAATTGGGGTTTTTGAATCTTCACTCAGTGAAGCCCATCAAAAATATAAAATTCTCTCTCTCTCTCTCTCTCTCTCTCTCTCTCTCTCTCTCTCTCTCTCTCCCTCTCTCTCTCTCTGTGTGTGTGTGTGTGTGTGTGTGTGTGTCTTCCCTGCCTCTCTCCCTGTGTGTGTGTATGTGTATGTAATTAATAAAATTATATAAAAGAAATTGAAAAGTTGGGGTACATTTAAATATACATATCACCAGTTGGATCCCTATAATTGTACATAAGTTTGAAGATTTGTTTTCATGATGTTTTACAGTTCACAGAAACAGGTTGATATATTAAACAATAGATTCTTTCTAAATAATTACTTCAGGAAGTATAGCATTTTGTATATTGAAATTAAGTATGAGTTTGACTTATATCCCACAACTTCTAATGAAGCAGTAGGCTGAAAATAATTTCTACCTCAGGAAACTTGGCAAAGCAGGGCATTTCTGAGTTAATCTTTAACTTTCTTGAATCAACAGGTACTGGTTCACTTACCACTTGGGTATTTACATCGTAAGAATATTCAATTAGGAGATATGCCATCATTATGGATTCTTTATATAGATTGCATGAAATGAATACAAGACCAGTCTATGTAAACTACTTTTAATTCCTTTTCTACCTAGTACCTTCTGCTTACTGTATTTTAATGGCAGTTTAGGAATTAGAGAAATGTCGAATGAAAATTAGAGCTGCCATTCCTCATTCACCTGAATTTTCTTTGTTACTGACCTCTTACACTGATTTCATACCTTTGTTACAAATGATGATGCAATTGATGATACTGTTTTGATATATTAAACCAATTCATAGCTCACATTAGAGCCCTCTTTTTGTCTTGTGCCTTCTGTAGATTTTTTGACAACTGTCTAATGACATATACCTACCATAATAATTTCAGTGTCCTAAAATGTTCTTTATTTATCTGTTATGGTTTATGGGATGTTCTATATGCAGACTTGTGTATTTGACTACGTGGACACTGATGGTGGCACTGTTGGGGTTGCTGTGAAACTTTAGGTGATGGGACATAGCTGGAAAAAGTGAGTTTCCAGGGAGCAGGTCTTAGGAGTTATAACTCAAACTTTGCTTCTGGCTCTTGCTCTCGTCCTTTTCCCTTCACTGCTTCACTGTGGTATAAGCAGCCTCATGCCTCTGCCTACACAGATGCAGGCTGCTCTCGAAATCATGGACAACATCCTGAAGCAATTAGCCAAGATAAATCCTTTCTTAGGTTACTTCTTGTCAAGTATTTAATTACAGCAATGTATAAAGTAGTAAATTTGCATCCCCATCTTTTCTTCCTAGAACCATAGGAAGTCACTTACTCTGTTTTTTCGCCATAGTTTTTAACATTCGCATAATGTTACAGAATTATTAATTAAGAACACCACAGTGTGTAAATTTTCCTATTGGTTTCTTCACCCAACTGTGCATCTTGAGCTTTTCCCATGACTAAACAGGATGCCATAGCTCATTTATTTTCATTGCTAATAAAAATGCATTGTATGGATTTGCCACAGTTTATGCACTCACCTGTTGAAAACTATCTTGCTTGTTTCTGTATTTTGGTAATTAGAAATAAAACTAACATTTGTGTTCAGGATTTTCTGTGGATATAAGACTGTATCTCACTTGAATAAATTTTATAGAGTGCTGGATTTACTTTTAATATTAAATATCTCCGACCCAAGGGATTGTATTTCACTTTCCATGCAATCTATTTTATTTTGTGTGCTCTGTGTTTGTTATTCAACAGGCTGTTTCCTCAACTGGTAACAATATTCTTGTTCTTCCTTTCCTGAGGTGACATGTTCTATGAGCCACTCTTCTCTTTTATTCGTGTTTCATGTATAAGTACAGAGTAGTAAACACTGGCTGTGGATAACCTCTGCTTACCAACATATTCTTCGTTTCTTATGTTAACCCAGAGTTGCTTTGCTGCCATTGGCTGCTGTCACTTTCTGAATGCTCTTCTTTTCAGTGTCCTTATTACCACTGTCCCTGCCTTCCCCTTGGGTTATTGCACTCATCTTTTCTACTACCATTCATCATGTATATCCCAGGACTTCAGCAGCTGCCTTCATTTTGCTTGTACTCAGGGCAGTTTGCCACTACTTTAGCCTGGTATATAGGCCAAAACTCCCTAATGTTTAGCTTCAGGTAAGACTTCTCCTGAGTATAAGGTCCAAGCTTTCATCAACTTGGTGAGTATGTTTATATGATTATCTTTTAGATCTTGATCTCAATAAGTAGAACATTAATCAAGATATATTGTAAAAGAGTTGGAGTAGTAGATTAACTATAGTCGGGGTGGTTAGATAATTTCATGCATTTATGAGAACTGGACATCAAAAGGAATATTTTTGGTATATAAAAAAGCCCAATGAAATAAGTATCTGATTTCTGAAAGGAAAGGCTAGATGGTTAACTGTCTTTCCTCTTTGTTGTATTCCTATACATTTATCTTTTTCTTTTTAATTTCTTTTTATTTCATTTAGGATAGGAATTTACACTGTTGCCTAGGCTTCTCTAGAGCTCACTATGTAGTGCAGCCTGTTTGCAAACCAATGGCAATCATCCTATGTTCAGTCTCGAAGGATTCAAGGATTGTAGTCCTGGGCTACAATCTTTATGACCTACTCTACTTCAGAACATCTAGTTTCCTTCTTCATGATGGAAAGGTGACAGGTCCTCATATCTTTTCATCAGCTCTGTAAATGTCTGTTTATATTCTCAGGCTGTAGTTCTCATGAAAAGAGGTTAAAGGGCAGCTGTTTGTTATCACATGTCAGCCCTGCGCAGTTTGCTTGCTGGAAATGCTGTGCATGGTTAAGAGAAACAACAAAAACACTGTTTGGTGTATAGTAAATGCTGCATAATCGTTTTAGCACTCTGTGCCATCATAAGTTCAGACAAAACGGCACAGTAGAGGTAAAAAGAACACATTTCAGACCAGTACTGTGTCATTAGAATACTGGCAGTTTACACCGAAAAAATAATCCACTTAGTTGCCACCGAGCAATTCATATAATTCTATCAGTACATCAAAAAGGAGCCTGAAACAATGTTTAATTACATTCAATATGCATATTTTTAAAGGGTAAGGTTTTTAAATTGCCAATAGGAACATTTCTTCTTTACATAACCATATTTTCGAGTGAGAAGCAACATTATTTATAATGAAACACTGGAGACACTCTAAGAAATGGAAAAGACAGCAAGTTTTCCTACTTGAGCTGTTCCTGAGCAGTGTGCTAAGATGTAGAAACAAAATAAGACTACAGATGAATGGTCTCTAACAGTGGTGTGTGCGCGTGTGTGTGTGTGTGTGTGTGTGTGAGTGAGGGGGAGAGCAAGAGCTGGGCTTTAATTTCAATTCCCAGCCCAGATTCTATGTATTTAAGGAGTTTTCACATTCTTTCCAACTTCCTGTTACTGTTGTTTCCCTTGGATGCAGTGGACACTTGATGTATCCTTTGCTGTGACAAAGCAGTTCAGTGACTGTAGAAGAAATAGGCAAGTCTAAAGTGGGCTGATGGACAGCTGACCCTCAAACTTTACTTTGACCCTTCACAGGGACACCCCTGATCCATTGTTTCTTTTTAGAGAAGAACAAAAATGTTGAGAAAAAAAATTCTGTTTAGGATGAGTTTATTGTGATAAAGGAGAGCTAACACTGAAAAGACATTTGCACCTGGAATGATGACATGTCTGTATGTTATGTGCATATAGCCACAAACAGTTAAGTTTCTAGCCTAACCAGTGACAGGGAAGATAAGGTAAAGAATATGAAGAGTTTAAAACCAGTATTGTATGTTGAATTTCTTGCTATAGTTTTCTACCCAGATTTCCCCTTCCCCGTGTGCATGAATGGGTAGAAGAACTGTTAAAAAGACAGTTTCCTCCTCTGCCCTCATGCCTCTTGCTAAGTGTACACTTTCACTCCAAATTAACATGAGCAAGCTATGCACTTCTCCCTAGAGAAGTGGTAATAAACTTCTCTTGCTCCTTGAAATAAATTTAGTGCTAGCAAAATCAGGTTTGGGAGAGAGAGAGAAGAGAGAGAGAGAGAGAGAGAGAGAGAGAGAGAGAGAGAGAGAGAGAGAGAGAGAGAGAGAGCTCATTAATAGTACCCATCTCCAACTCTGTGGTATTCTAGGAGGCTTATCCTCCACAGATATCCAAGAGAAGCTATTTTAAAATTAGTAAAAGATCTCAGAAAAGTGGCCAAAATAATAGTGAATTCACAAAGCTCAATTAGCTCCTGGTACACTAGAAGTAAATACTTACATGATATAATTAAGGAAAATTCCTTCTATGCTGACAATAAAATGTAGTTCCTAAGCCCACAAGTAAAAACATGGCTGACTTTGTAGATAGAAAAACACCATTTCTGTGAAATCCGAAAGGAAACCTAAGTAAGCGGGGAGACATGGATGACCAGAAAGTACTATACACACCACAAGAAGTCTTTCTTCTAAAATTTGTTTTTGGTTCGACTTTACAAAACAATCCTGATGTTCACTTAGAAGAACAAATACATGAAAATAAAGTAAACTTTGAAAAAATAATAATTAGAAGGATTTTTTTCACTCTACAATATAAAAAGTTATCATTTAGTTGAAATAGGTAAAACAGGGAAGAACTGACATGAGAAAAACATCCAGATTAGTAGGAAGCACGCATGGTACTGAACAAAATCTTAGCATATGTGGGGTTAAGGGATGCAGGAAAATCAAGACTACTCAGATATCAAATGGAACATGGGGGATTGATTGCTACCTGAAAAAAATAAAACCATGCATGATAACAAAGTTGACCTTTTTATCCTTTTGCAGATTGAAATGATCATGAAGGACCAGAGCCATGGTCTATAATACAGTACATGCATAGCATGCAGGGGACCCTGAGAGCAAACCTCAGTTCTGTCAAACAAGAGATGAATGGGGTGGGGGAGGGGATTAACTACAGCTCCAAGACTCTTCCACAGACATTCATTCAGTATAGGAATTGGAACAAATTCTGAAAGAATCCTGAGCTCTTCGCCTTGTTCTGTCTCTTTTCGGTTTATGTGTGATCTTTGGGATCCTTGTCAGTGAGCATTGTCATTTTTCCTAATAGGTAAGAAATTGGTTTTATCTTACCAGATTCTCAATTCAACTCTGTGTCTGAAAACAAGAATACCAAATCTATTACCTGTGCAGGGAACATGAACACGAAGATTGGAGGAGACAACACTTAACTATATGACATTAGGAAAACTTTCATCATCATTCAGTTTTCCCGCTAAAAATAAATGAAGGGAAGTATCTCTTCAGTTAGCCCTTTAGAAATGAGGTAATGTGCAGAAGTGTTTTGGGTGACTGCTAGTATTTACTTCCTCAGCTGTGTTATTTTTTCAGTTGGAGATACCAGAACATTCCAGCACTACCCACCCATTCATTCAAATGCAGTGAAACCAAAACCTTCTTTCTAGGGAGATTCTTATGAGCATGGCTAGGAGAAAGATAGTGTGGTTAGGAAATAAAACACCAAGAGATGTGGAGTTCTGTCCTTGCTTCTCCTCCTATTCCTGAAGACTGAAGAACTTCCAGAGCTTTTGAAATGTTGCCGCAGCTCTTAAAATTTCATGGCCAGTGAATCATACTGGCCATTAGCACTTTCAAGACTAGCATGTTCAGTAAGGGGGAAAAAAGCTTTGTTTCATTTGCCTAATGGTTAAGCATAGTCCCAGAGTGGGTGAGTTAAACTTTTTTCCCAACATGCCTGTTAATAATCCCCAAAAGAGCTTTTCCTTAATACAGTTTGAAAAGAATTAGATGGAATATGGATGAATTTAACTCAAAATTATTTACCAGCTCTTTACTATATCAGCATTTGATAAAAGTCTAGTCAGAGGGGAATTCTTTTGAAATATTCTGCATTTTACTTTCTCTTAGAAGCTACTGATTGTGTGTGTGTGTGTGTGTGTGTGTGTGTGTGTGTGTGTGTATACAGTCTTCCTCTTGGAATTTCCAATGGTAATAGACCTTCTAAAGTCTAAGACCCAGTATAAAACACTTTAGTACCTCCATGGAAGGAGTAGATACTTGAAATTTCCCTGAAGGCCACAATACCTTAAACAGTCCTTTTAGCAAACAGAAGTACAACACCCTCTTCACATTCGATCCATTTTGTCAACTGGTAATAAAACTCCAATTCTTTCATGATTTCTATAGGTCCTACTTTTTCTTTTAGGCTCTAGCTAAATATCTTCCACATTCCCAGACATAGTTCACAGACACCTCTAGCAGGGCAAGTGTTCTTTGATGACTATTTGAATCATGGGAGGGAGGATTTGCTAGAGAACATTCTATGGCCCATAGTAAAGTCTAACAGGAACAGCAGCACCACCTGGCCTATCACCATGATGAACTCGTATCTGAGGCTGCATTACAGAGCATACGGCATTCCAGCTCTTTGCAGGGGAAACTCTACATCTTGACAGTGTAAAGGAGGCTGGCATTGTCATACCCACTGAGGTTTCAGTGAGTAGCAGTTTCCTTGACCATGTTGCATGTAGCATGTTATAGACTAAAGCATATTAATCCGTCCTCTTGCCTTTTTTAATTCACTGTAGTTGATAATTAATTTCATGTGGACATGGATTATTTTTGATTTTCCACAGTTTACATCTCTGTATTCTCTGAAACAGTTTCCCCTAGTAAGTCTGAGAACATTTTAGATTCTGGATGAGCAAACTTTGTGATACTTGAACCAGTTTCTTAGCAGGGGACTTGTCGTCACAGTGTAGTGCTGTCTGCTATCTCCTAATTGCTTTAAATTAATTTCAGATTCTTTTAGTGACCATTATGCTCATTTTGAAAGAGTTGTGAAGGCTCTTCTGATCAATGCTTTCGACGGATCTTTTCTGGAAACTTTGTATGGTAAGTTAATTGTATTGCTGAACTTTTTTGTTTGTTTGTTTTATTTTTAATTTTCCTAAATAGCTTTTGAAACTAGATGAAACAAAGCCAAGACAAATCATTATTAGATCTTGCCAGTTGTTCCTTCTGAAATAAATCTAAATGCATTCATATAAACGGCTTGCTAATATTATCTGAGATACATAAAGAGGGACTCAAGGCAAGAACCTGGAGGTAGTAATTTGAACAAAGGTCATAAAGGAGTGCTGCTTACTGGCTTACACTGTTTGCTAAGCCTACTTTCTTATACAAGCCATCAAGTATTTAGAGAGTTATGTGTCCAGTTGACAAAACCCAACCAGGACAGTAATATCTACATCTGGTGTGTGCTTAGGGCCACAGGAAGAGTTAGGAGCCTTTAAGAACAACTAGGAAGACCAATTGTCATTATAATGCAGTGAGTCATCGAGGGGAGAAGTTGGCAAAGGAGCAGATATTGGGAAGAGGGGCTCTCAATTCATTATCTAGTCTTTAAAGTTGTAGTCACTTAATAAAACAGGAGAAATTTATTAACTAAATTCACTTGGAACTTTCTGAAGAGAGCAGAAAGGTTAGCATCACAGGCCATGACAAATACGTATAAACTGAGAATAAGATACTAATCAAATTAGGAAAGCAAAGGTAACTGGTGTACTATGAGGAAATAAGGGGAAAGATAGGCAGAAAAGATGCTTGCATTGTGTTGACAAGTCTCATGGGTGGATCCATGGATGGAACAGCTGCAGAGCTCCTTAAATATGTGATCAGTGGCCATGCAAATTGGTTTTAAAGGAGAAGCTAAATGTTCTGTGCAAGCTTTTTTATGTGGCTTCTTGTGCTATTGGATGTATATAATGAGAATGAGAATGTCTGAGGATTATGGAAGGATGACAGAAACTCTGCCCCCTGAGCTGTCATGAAATGAAACTTTTGTTTCATTAAGTCTATCCTTATTTAAAATAGTTTAAATTATCCAGCCATCTTTCCAAAACTCAAGCACATAGATAGGGTTCAGTTGATTCAGTATTTCAACTGTTCTATTGATTTTGTTCATCTGCTCACAGCCGGCACCAGGAAGAAATCCTATGCACAAGATATGCTGACATCTCTTCATTATTTGGATAATCGCTTTATTCAACCCCGTCTAGAGAGTTTAGTCTCTAGAAGTCGATTGAAAGAGCAATATAAGGTATATTGTTTGCCTTTTTACCTCTGGTACAAGCATGGGGACAGTGGCCCTCTCTAGATTCCAGTATCCATCCAGATGAAATCATTTTCTGAAGTGTAGGCCTTCTGCTTTAGTGAATAACATTTTAATCTCTTTTAAAGGCTTTAATTATTTTAAGTAACCACACTAATGTCTTCAAAAAATAAATGGTTTGAAATAATTTCAGAGCATCTCTAGGGCTTATCCTTTTTTAAAATGAGGAGATTGTCTTCTTATAAGATAGTTCTTCAGAGAAGAACGTCACATAGACAATTTGAAAAATAGTGTAACTTGAACTGGATCTGTATTGGAGTACTTTTCTGTACACTATTGGAGTAATTTTCTGAGCACTTGAAACCCTCAGGTTTTCAAGGTGGGGATTTAGACAGCACTATCTCCCAAATTAAATGTGTCCATGAGGCTACTTCTTGTGAGATGCCTGTTCTTTTTCTACTGTTTTAAGTATTTTACTGTGTGTATATGTTTGAAGGGTGTGTAAAAGTATATGGTGTGTGTGAATGAGGACCAAACCATGCCACAGTCCACTGTGGGAAGGGGACAACTTTCAGGAGCTTTCTTTCCCCCTTCCACTGTAGGTTCCTGGAATCAAACTCGGGTCATCAGGCATATGTGACAACAGTTTTAGCCATGAGCCATCAATTTGGGTCTCTCTTAGGATGTTTGGTTTCCATAAAACAGTATGGAAAACACTGACTTACAGCATTCTCTAACTTAACATTTTGTAATTCTAGCCATTTGGGGATTTTTAAATTTTTGAAATTGGAATTACTGGATTATATTTTATTCTTCAGATAAGTATTTTAGTGTATCTCATGGCAGAGCATGAGCTATGTGATATGTAAAGGCATCCCTGCCATAACATTCTATTTTCTAATAACTAATAAGGAAAATGATAAATAATAGAAATTATTTATCTTCAAATTCCCTAAAGTCTCCCTAGCACTTGAATTAACGTCTATACTCCTTTACTTCAGAAAGCTGAATTTCATGAGAACTCAACAGGAAGTAAGCTGATGATAGCACATGCTTCAGTCTGAGGGACAGCCAGGGCTACAGACGAAGATTTCAACCCCAGTGATGGCTTGAGTTTAGAACCACCTTAGATGTCTTGTTATTTCTAGATTTTTAACACTGCTAGAACCCCAATTTATTCCTCAAATGTAAAAAAAGAAAATTATCTACTTTTAAGGGAAATAGAAGTTTATTTTTTTAGGTAAAATGCAAAAAATAATTATATTTGCTTTAATACAGAAAAAAATGTTACAATTTTAAAGAATATTTAGCATTTGACAAATGATTAAAATATGAAATATATTTGATAAGTTCAAAAGATAGGAACTATTCTCTCCTTCATTTCACAGTGAAGAAAGTGTAACTCAGAGTGTGAAGTTGCACAGTTAGTAATACAGGCCAGAATTTAATAGAGCCCAAGACTCTTGGGTCTGTGTTATGCTTGGCCACACTGGCAGGTTAGAGTGAATTTAGAAAACCCACAGTAGAATAACAAAGTACACAGAATTATGAGATAAATGATCCAGTAATATCTGAGGGCACACTGGGGGTCATACTGAAGAAGATAACTGTGTGACCCGGAAAGGTGTCTGTGCCACTTACATGGGGAGGGTGCTCTGCTCACCGTTCTCACTGTACTCACTCGGGAAACCAAGCTTCGTGAGCTTTCCTCACCGGGTGCTACACAGCACCCCAGAAGCAGGAAGGAGGCCAGAGCGGAGAGCAGTCGTCTGGATTTTAGTCTGTTAGTGACATGCTATGAAGTTTGAAGACTGTGGAGGGAAATCAGACCAGTGTACCCTCCCGACTGGTGTAGGGGATGACTGTGGATTAGGAACCATGCTAGCAGTGTGTTGAGTGTGTTCATTCGGGTGTGATATGAAAGCACACTGCTAATGGAACAGCAGTGACTAGCACAGGCCGAGCACAAGCGCAGTCTCACAGACAGTGGCGTCTTTGCTAGCGCCTCTCGCTTATGCAGACCGGGGCTCTCACACGCTCCACTGATAGTCAGACATCATCAGTGCTGGACATGGAGTGTCAGTAACTTCAAGGTGCGTATTCATACATGACAAAGCAGATGACTACAGGAGGGTTAAGTTATTTCTAGAATGTTTTCAGGAACATGATTTAACTTATGCCCTGAAGAATGAATGTAACTTTTTCAAATTTTACCTACCTTAAATGAACTCCACTTTCATTTATGCTGATATTTTGTTGCTCATTTTTCTACTTTACTTAATAACTCATTGATACTAATTAGAGATGAGACTATGGAAAAGAAGTAAATTAAAACCTATTGGAAATACTAGTTGGTAGTAATTTGTAAGTAAAGAGATAAATGAAACTACTTGTTTTTGTCTTTTTTTTTATTGCCAAGGTTAATAATTTTCTTTCAATTTAAAAATATCTTCTTAAAGTAAAAAATAACATGTCTTTTGTCCTTATATTTCCAGGGCTGTCCAAAATGAGTTCTGATCTGGAAACATTTATATTTGACTTAATCTTCTTATATTTAATTGTCGGCAGGAGCGGGTGGAAAGCTACTCTAACTTAAGTATCTATTCAAAGAGCCCTGAGCACTGTGACTGCCAGGCCTGTGGGCTGCATCGTCACTGTAAGTTCTCAGTGCATCTCTCGGGAAAGTTGTACAACATCAGGACAATGGAAACAGATGACTTCATGTCACAGGACAAGCAGGTATCTTTTGCTAATTTCTGCCTTTGCTGTTTTGGAAATTCAGGCTTTATAGCTTGTCCTCTAGATTGTTCTCACAAACAGAGAAACCACTAGAAAGAAAAGACTACAAGGAAATATGGTACATTTGATTTTCTTTTTTTCTTTTGGTATGCCACTGATATTAAACCTAGGGTCTCAGCTTGCTAAGCAAACACACACCCCTAACCCCAGGGTACAATTTTTGAAGGTGAAACAATGTGTCTGATAAAGCATATTTATCCCTTAATTCAGTAAGATAAAATCAGTGTATTCTTAATCTCTGTGAGTCTTACTATAGGATGGAAATGATGAGGACAGTTTTTTTGGACAAGAGAGGAACGGGCTGCCTTTGAAGTTCAAAGATGAATATTCCCTATATCAAAACCTTGTGCCTGGTAGCACTCAAATTAGTAGTTTATAGGTACGTGTCTGGAGCAATTATTTACCTGAATAAGATGATGTTAATTGAGCATAGAAAAATAATTTCAAGAATTGCTAAGCATGATGGTCCACAACTTTAATCCCAGTGCTCAGGAGGCAGAAGGAAGCAGACATAAGCTGCTTGGTCTACAGAGCTAGTTCCAGGACAGTCAGGGCTGCACAGAGAAACTGCAGCTCAAACTAACTAACAAACAAAAAACCATTTAAAAAATAGTTAACAGACAAGGGTTGGACAGTGTAATGTGAATTCATAAAAGATATAGAATCTGTTTGTGGTTTTTAATCTTGCCGTGTGAAGAGAGAACTCCCTCTCGCGACACTACATGCCTTGTAGGATATGTTTTGGATGGGATAGAGACTCCAAAGTTTTGCTAATCTAACATTATTAAGGAGAAGAAATATGACTTATTGGAAAGTATGATTCATGAGTGCTATTGGGTAACAGTTGATCAGAAGCCTCTAAACAATACAATAAAGATTGGAAAACTCATTTTGGTCTTGAGAATTGGAGTTAAAATCTTGCTTAGGAAAATGTTTATT
This sequence comes from Micromys minutus, assembly GCF_963924665.1. Lineage (NCBI taxonomy): Eukaryota > Metazoa > Chordata > Mammalia > Rodentia > Muridae > Micromys > Micromys minutus. The sequence continues at coordinate 9,822,348 of NC_137985.1, forward strand.
CTCTACTTAGGAACATACAAATAAAGCCACTTAATATTCAGATTTATAGCTTATAAATTACCAAAGATTTTTAAATTAATTGTTGAAAGACAGTATGTTCAACATAGCTTAGAAGTTTGAAGGTTTATGAAAAGTATGATTTCGGGAGGAAGAAGGGTCTGGTGTCGTTTTAAGTACAGGTGACTGCATAGCTAGGGTGACTGCAGTCTTTATAACTTCACCCTGTGAACATCAGTTCTGTGAAAGCAAATGGTACAGCCGCAGTGCGCACTGAGCATTATTAATAAGGAGTGAGGTACAAACATAGTAGAAACATTCCATGGAAGACATTGGAATAGGGACATGGGAGTCTGCTACAAAAGGATGTGTGGCGGGACATAGTGCCATTCAGATAATGTTGTCTCTATTAGTCAGTATGGCTGTTTTGAAATTATGTGAATTTGAAAATAAAATTATTTTATTTTAATTAATTCACAAATAAACAGAACACAGAGCCAATTTAAGGAAACCACTGAAGCACTTTTTGCTGCTGCTCTTGTTTTGGCATAGAATTCAGTGGTTTCCATTAAACATATAACCAGAGTCTACCACTGTCATGGTGCCTGGGGCTTCACTAGTCAATCAGCTGTGATGATTTGCAGACTTCAGGTTATATTTTTGCAGTTGTTTTTGTAAAAAATACAGTGTGGATTCAGTGTATGTCTCTCTAAGTCTTGATTAGTGTTTCTAAAAGGGTGGAGTTATTTTGGATGTGACAAATGGATCAAGTCATTAAAATGAGTCAGAGTTCTATTTATCTTTCCTCCAATCTAAGCACTGGTATTTAAGTAAACAATGTCCAAAAATTTTGTGAGCACTTAAATTTTATTTGCAGAATTATTTCTTCAGACTCTGCTTCTCACGTGCTGGCTACTGCAGCTTTCCCTATGCTCAAGTCTTTCAGTGAAGACAGTCTGTGGGGAGAAGGAAAGGACAGTGTAGGAAAGTTATCTTCTGTTCTGTGGAACCACTGAACCACTGTGTCAGTGCTGCAAGAAAGTCAGACATGGCTGTGTTCATATCCTGGGGCTTAAAGAGACTGCCTGCGCGCGTGGATCATTTAGAAAGCAATGTCTCTACTTTTTGATTGTACCTATAGTTATATAAAACTGAAAGTCTGGGATTAACTAGGTTCTTTTTGAGGTTCAGTAAAACACGATTGCTTGTTGATAATTTTTTTTTTTTTTTTGCCTGATGTGCCAGAGATTACATTGTTTGAAAGAAAGGATATGCTTTGACAGAGATGGATTTGCCAATTCAGGGACAGAGTAGTTTAGTTTCAGCAGTGTTATGGTGGATAATAGGCTGTAGACCACAAGAACATTCCCTACTTGAAGGAGAAAGCAAGTCTTATGTCAAACTCAGGAAATGAAAGAAACGTACACTTATAAGACCTCTTCCCAAAGCTGGAGATGCAGAAAGGTGCCAGAGCGGAAGGAAGAGGGTTGGGGTGATGGGTGATGGGTGGACTGACTGCTGTGCAGAGAACATTACGAAGACAGTTCTTATCAACGAGTTGTCCCCTATGCTGCGGTGGGCTTTTCAGCTTTGCACTTGTCTTTGACTCATCCGAGCTCTTGTCTGTAGCTCCAGTAAACCCTCCGTGTTAGACTTCAGATAACATGGTCTCTTTGCTCTGTTCTTGAGTGTTCCATCTCCAGGAAATAAATACTTAGTCTGGTCTATTCAGAAAAAGTCATAGGACATGACGAAATGTCCAAAATGCTTCAACCAAGCATGTGTCCAATGTGCAGCCGTCACTATGTACCTTGGATTTCTTTTGACAGTGTATTCTACACCTCATCATTATCTCTGTATTCCTTTGTATTGTGGCTTCATAAAAATGTGGCAGAGATAGATGACTATTAAAAGTGATGTAGCTTGTAAGAAAATGGTGCACTTGAGCACAGAGACAAACACTTCAACTAGAAAGCCATTACACCAGAGTCCGTCACTGTCATGGTACCTGGGGCTTTACTAGTCAATCAGTTGTGATGATTTGTGACTTCAGGTTATACTTTTGTAGTTATTTTTTTAAATAGGAAGCCTTTTTTGTCCTTGGGTTCTTATATGAGGTGATCATGTGGTGATGTTTGGAGCCCATTCTAGTGTTTTTTTGATAAAGTATGCAAAATGTGAATTAAGATATATTTAATTTATCAGTAGAGTGATATTGGCTTCTATTTAAATGGATAATAAGACATAATCATCAAAACATGACAGAGAAATGGTCTGGTTGGCTGGTTTCACAGACGTGCATCATAGAGTCCTGGAAGGTCACATATAATCAAAGCTCATGGTAAAATGTTAATACGTCTAATTCATATACAATGCAATGTGAAGCCAACGTATGCATACACACAAAGATTATTTTTACTTTGTTTGTCTTAGCACTGGTGTGAGAGTTTCACTTCTAGTTCTTACTCATATTTACAAATCTATTATAATGTGAGCATTTAAAACATAGAATGTGTGCACGTCCCATGCTCTGCATGCCTTCTCTTGCTTTTCTGTTTGTCCATATTCATGCCTTACGAGCAATTTTCCTCTTTATTCCCAAATTCAAATAACTTTTCAGGACTGCAAGACCATTGGCAGAGGCGCTGTTGGTTCAGCTAATAGCAGACAGCAAGCATGAGGGCTGGAATCAAACTCCAGCATCCATGAAAGACAAATAATTAAGTCAAACAAACCTGGCAAGCTTCGCCTAATTGGGAAGCTCCAGGCCAGTGGAGGTCTCACATAAAAAGGAGTAGTGGAGCCTGTGTACTGGTGCCTGGCGTGGTCTTCTCGCTCATGCACACAAAGGAAACATGGGCTTGATCACTTCCTGTCTGTGCTGGTTTAGGTCATCCTCCCCCTTGCTGAGACATCTTAGTAGCAACCTGAGTACCTGAGTGCTCACTGGGTAGCCTCCACAGAGGTTTATAACCATTCACTTTCTCCTAAAGCACTAAGCTCCTTAGCACAGGTAAAAGGTCACTGTGCCTCCAACCATGAGTTCAGGACTGGAAACATAGTGGATATACTGGTTCTGTTGACTAATTGTATAAGAAAAATGGAGATCATTTGTATATATATTTAATCAAGTTTAAAATACATGCTTTAAATTCTACCATTAAGGGAAATCTGAAAATCAGAACATACACACACACACACACACACACACACACATTTACTTTATTTGAGGTAATGGCATTTATTTCTCAATGTAGGTGTTCATTGTTGGCAGAATTTGTGCTGAACGCACAAGAATTTATCATAAACTAAGGCATTTTAAATTCAAACTTTACCAAGACTGCACCTCCATTGCAAAGAGAGAAGAAGTTGGAGATGAACAGGTTAAAGATATAGTAGAGAGAGTCTTCAATCAGTCGAAAGGAAACGGCTGGATCAGAAAGGTAAGGTGGTAACTGCCTTGTTCTGCAGAGTCTGGAGGCTTATGTGTGGCTGTTCTTACATTTCCTCTTTGCCAGCTATTCCCTCCATGTTTGTCAGTGTTCTGATAGATACCCTGATATCCCATGAATTCTCTCACTGAATTGTATAGATTCTATTGAACAATAATACTGACAAAAGGCCTCTGTTCTTTCTCATTTATGTGTGTAAGCCTTATTTGTATATCAAGTCACTTTTCCTGTTGCTGTGATAAAATGCCATGACAGAAATATCTTAAGAGAAAGAGGGTTGTTTTGGCTTACAGGTATGCGCTATAGTTTAACAGGGTGAGGAAGACCTGGAGGCAGCTGGTTGTCTTTCAAAATCAAGAAGCAAAGAGAGATTAATCTGCTCAGCTAGTTTTCTCTTTAAGCAGTCCAGGACCCAAGTGGGGAAAATCATACCACCTACTTTTAGGGTGGCTTTTCTACCTTAATTAGCCTAGATTATCCCTCAAAGGCATTCTCAGAGACTTGTTATCTCTGTTCTAGATATCTAGATAGTTCTAGATCCTGTCAAACTGGGAATCAATATCAACCATTATATTCCATGTGTGGTGTTTGGTGTGGATTGGAGCAAGGGACAAAGTATAGGTCTCACCTTTGCTTGTCTGCTTTCTTCTTTAATCTCTTTGGTTTAAAACTCAAGAAGCATCTGCTGTCAGTCTGAAGAAAGGGTCCTCATCACCAATTCTAATAAAGCCACATCCTCTTCTACAGGACCTGGCTGCGTGGTTGGCACTGTGGCTGGAGATGGAAGTAGACTGTGACATCTACTTTGACTTCCCTGTAGCTCGATAGTCACTGAATTTTATGTCAGGTGTAAAGTGGGCATTCTAAAGAGTCCAGTGGGTCCGTGAGACCTTCTGGCAGCTCACAAAGCCCTTAGAATGAGGTGTGGCAAGAATCCTCATGACAGTAGTCTTCTAAAACAGGTTTGGTCCTGTGGATACCCAAGAAAAAGCAAATAGAAATTACTCAGGAAGTTTGGATCAATGATGTTTTTCATCTGCAAAGAAAATAAGCAGAAGAATCTGACTTGATATCTTTTGTCTGGGTTATAGAACAGGGAATTTGTAAAGAGCAAAGGTGAGGCAAGAGAACACAGCAAACAAACTCCTATGAGCAAAGAGACAGGAAGCAGTGCCACAGGCCCGTGTCAGGCCATTGTGTTTATTAGAGAGGTAGCTCTGAAGGACAGCGTGGTCTCACTCTCCAGATTTTCACATTTTACTTCACTTCTTCTACTGCACAAGCTTCTCTCCCATCCCATCTATGTTTTCCACTGGCTAGTAATCCTGGCTCCTTTTTCTGAGACATTGAACTTCTCAAGTGTTTGTTTTGGTTTGGTTTCTGTTGTTGTTGTTTATTTTATTATTTTTTGTGATGCCTTTAAGTGATACCAACTCAGTAGTGGAATGATGCCTTTAAGTGATACCAACTCAGTAGTGGAATTAGAAAATCTATTGGCACACCTCATTTATAAATACATTCCTTTCCCTATTTTTGTAGAGTTCATACTTTGTGGATGCTAGAAAAGTGCTGTGCCATTCAGCTATAGCTCCAACATTGTGGGTATACTATATGTAATAATTACACATATTTACATGTGGAGAACTTTTAACTTCTTGCAGAGAAAACAGCAAGTATTTCCATGTATTTTAGAGTATTATTAACAAAGTTTAGGATCATTAATGCAATATGAAATTAAAACATTCTTAAGGAAGTAAAATTATGTTCTCCTACTTAGGTTTCTATTACTATGAGAAAGTACTATGACCAAAAGCATGTAGGGGAGAAGTGGTTTACTTGAGCTTACAATTCTCAGGGTACACTTATCAATGAGGGAAGTCAGAGCAGAAACATGGAGGAAAGAATAGGAGAGGCTATGAAGGAGCACTGCTTACTGGCTTACTCTCTATGTTGCTAAGTCTACAATCTGATCCCATGAAGAGATCCTGCCCAGGAACACCACCCTCAGGGAAATATGCTCTATAGACGTGTCTGTAAGCCAGTCTCATGGAAGTATTTTCTCACCTTAGAGTCCCTTTCCCCATCTGACTCCAGTTTCTGTCAAGTTGGCATAAAACTAACCAAGAATCAGTCCCTTCTCAACTTGAAACAAAAATGCATAGCTATTATAACTTTTCTTCCTTATTTATACCCAAAATTGCATGATAATATTAATGCCATAATTCCAACTTTTAAGAATTCCAGTCTTTAAAAATTCAAACACTAAATGTTCAGTTTCCCTAAAATATCTACTTTCTCTAAAGTATCAAAGTTGTTTTATTTTAAATTCCAGTCTCTTAACTATAGGTTTCTGTAAAATCAAAACTCAGTTATATACTGTTTTAGTTAGGGTTTTACTGCTGTGAACAGACACCATAACCAAGGAAACTCTTATAAGGACAACATTTATTTGGGGCTGGCTTACAGGTTCAGAGGTTCAGTCTTTTATCATCAAGGTTGGAGCATGGAAGCATCCAGGCAGGCATGGTTCAGGAGGAGCTGAGAGTTCTACATCTTCATCTAAAGGCTGCTAAAAGACTGGCTTCTAAGCAGCTAGGCCAAGGGTCATAAAGCCCACACTCACAATGACATACTTCCTCCAAGAAAACCACACCTCTAAATAATGTCACTCCCTGGGCGAGCATATTCAAATCACTACACATACCTTCTTACTCCAAGAGAAAAGAACCAAAGTATATCAAACCAAAGCAAAACCAAAGTACATCAGCGTACAGCTTATTGTCAGACTCCTGGGACTCATGATCTCCTGGGCTCCAAAGGGCTTGAACAGCCATCCACAGTATACACAGCTTTTCTGGCCATCACTACCCTAGACTTGATTCTCTCCTTGGTGGTCATCCCATGGTATTGTCATCTCCAGTACGATGGGGACTCTGCAGTAACAGGGCCAATAGCCTATCTTGGGCTCTTCAGGGACTTTATACTCTGCTGCATGGTGCCAAGCCTCATCTTCTCTCCATCCTCTCCTTTAATCCTGGGGCTTCTACTGCAACTGAGGAGGACCTTTACCAGTAGTCTTTCACAGTGCAAAGCCTCAGCTGTGGCTTTGTTCTGCATTGCTCTCAACACTTTTCCCATCTCCTACATGTGTGTTATATGACCCCTTCGTGTCTTAAAAACAGTACCATCTGTGTAACTCCTACATATTACCAAGTTTGGCTACCAGCACAAGGTACCCCCTTGGTCCCTTTGGACCAATCCTCTGTGTTCCGGCCCGGAGTAAACATTCCTACAAGACTGCAGCTCAGTGACGCTGCTCTCAACCACAGTTCTTCATCCCAGGTGATCAGTATCCATTGACTCAGCTTAATGCAGAATATCTAATGGCCCTGACAGAGTCTTTATGGGACTTATAAACTTCCTTCTGAAACGTCATAGTTCAGGCCTTCATCATCTGCGTTTCTCTCAACATTCATCCAGTTTCCTACAAAACAACCCACTGATCTCTGAACACTCAACGGCTTTTCCAGCCCAAAGTTTAAATGCCAGAACAATCTTCTACAAAACATCACAGATATACCCATGCCTCACAGAAATTTCAGTCTTAGCTGTTGCTTATTGTTCTAAAGCTACTTGGGTAGAAAAGGGCTTAGTTCATCTTCCAAGTCTACCACAGCCCATCACTGATGGAAGCGTGGGTAGGAACTCAAGGCAGAAACTGATACACAGGACATGGAGGAACACGGTTGACCAGCTTGCTGTCCATGGTGGGCCTAACCTGCTTTCTTATTTCATTCAGGACCACCTGCCCAGAGGTAAGCTCGGTCCTCCCACATCACTCTTTAAAAAATAAAATTAAAAAAAGAAAGCATTACAGGATTGCCCATAGGCAGGTTTTATGGGGGCATTTTCTCAGGAATTGGGAATTCCTGCTTCAGATGACTCCAGCTTCTGCCAAGGTGACAGAAAACTAACCTCACATTCTTCATTAAGATTGGTGTTAGAAGTTAAAGGAATGAGTTATATGCTTAGAGCAGGGAGCACTTTTTCACAAAAAGGAAGCAAAGAGCTTCATTTTGTCTTGAACTTTTGGCTTTTAAAAATATTTTACTTAAAAATACTTCTTTATAGACTTTTTCAAAAGATTCCCTAGAAACCAGAGGGCTTATCCAGCATAAATACATTTATTGCTTTTTTGTGTTGTGATAAAATTGCAAAATTTGTCAAATGTTCTGATATTTCTTAGCCTTGATGTCCCTTTGAATGAGAAAGCACCGTGTGTATTTGTGACACATGTGTTTTTTGGACTGTAGCCAGTCACATCTTGATATTTAGTCTTCCTCTTAGAGTACCTGGGATGTCTGTGCTTGAATACCCATCTCAGTGATTCAGGATGTCACATTGTCCCCTTGTCTTGAACAAGCTGCAATTCTCTGCTTCCTGCTTGTGTTTGGCACTCAGTTTCTTACCTGTCCCTTCTCTTCTAAGCATGTTTCTTCTATTTTAGGATCTCTCAGTTTGTTTGCCAAAGACCAAAGACCTGCCAACTAAACATCACTCTTCCTTTACCTTCTGGTTACTGTGCTAGAGTCTCCCTTCAGTCTCAAGGGCTATCGGCTTAGCTTTACTGTAGGAACACAGGAGAGAGCATGATTCAACCAAGATCCATGAACACACACGACATTCTAAAATAATGCCCAACAATTCCCTTTCACTGGGAGGAAGCTACACATGACGGTGGCCTTTCCTAGGGTAGACAGTGGATTGGTTGATAGACTCATGGATACTGGGAAGAGAAGATACTAAGTGAGGGACAAGGGAGATGCTCAGCAGCTAAAGTGCTTTGGCACACAAGCATGAGAACCTCAATCTGAACCCCAATCTGTAAGTGACGAATTCGATCAGAGACCTTGTTTCTAAAGACAGGGTAGAGAGCTCCTAAGGAAGATAACCTAGGTCAACCTCTGGCACACACACACCTGAATACACATACAGAAGAAATATTGATTCTGGTTTACAGTTGTATTTAAAATAATTTACAGTGTATTATATAAATATGAACTTCAAATTATAATGAGATAGTTCCCTTAATAAGTTCTCATTTTACTTTCTTTCAACATTTTTTCTTTATTCTTCTTCTACACTTTAAGTTGGTATTTCTCAAAATATTACACTTAGCTGGGTTGTGGTGTATGCATGCCTTTATTTCCAGCACTTGAGAGGCAGATCTCTGTGAGTTCCAGGTCAGCTTAGTCTACAGAGTAAGTTACAGGATAGCCAGGGATACACAGAAAAACCCTGTCTTGAAGAAATATGATATATGAATTATGCACACACACACACACACACACACACACACACACAATATCACCTATGTCAGAGTAATCTAGAAATTTGTGGAAAAATACATAGTTCCTGACTTTACCCAGACCAATTAGATGAAACTCCTTGTTGAGGACATTGGATATCTAACATTTAAAAAATTGACTGACTCTTAAGTAAATTAAGATTGAGGACCTCAGTTCCAGTTAAACCAGATTCTGCGCTCAGGCTCTCTAAGCTCCCTCAGCAGACCCATTTCTTTCTGTTGATTTCATTTGATCCTTGTGGGTAGAAAATGCCAAACTTCACTTAAAGAAATCTGACTACCTTCCACTACTCCATTTCCACGATCTTGAATGTTCTTCTCAGAATGCCTATCTGGTACCATATGAGAGTGCTCTTGGTTATTAAGGTAAGGCGCAGACTTTCCAGAGGCTCTGATGAGCTATATCTTGAGACAGAGGAAATGGCAGAGTGGTCCTAATGATCTTTCTTCCATTTCACTTTCCCTTTTGTGGAACCTTACCCCTGCCATTTAAAACTCAAAACAGCATCCTATAAAGTATTTAAATTTGTGGCCTGATGTTGACTAGCAGTGGAATATGAAAATAAGTTACTTGATCTCTCCAAGTCTGTTGCTCCTCTATAAAATAGGGACTAAGCAATACTTAGGGCTTTGATCATGTGAATTGTGGCTTATTTTAGGGCCTGGAATTAGAAAGTGATGAACTACCATTAACTGGTGTCTGTAATATAAACAAGCAAAGATTATTTGCTTCTCTTAGTATACTGAGGTACATTTTAATTTTCCAAAATACATTTTATAAGTAATCAAGTATAACAATATAAAGCTAAAATGATAAGCCTAAAACAGCTAAGCTTTTAAGGTGTGGGTGGCAGATCAAAAAGAATTTTATTTGCATATACTGAAACCAAGAGAAATCTGTGTGGCCGATGCTAACAGACCATTTTCTGTCTTGTTCTCGTCCTTCTTTCTTGAAGATGTGCTGCAATCATAGATTTTGAGGTTATGAAAATGGACTTCATGACCTTGCCTGGGATGAAAATATAGTATTTTTTATTAGATGCTCTTTGCATTTACATTTTAAATGTTATCCCTTCCCCCCTCCCCCTCCCCCACTCCCATTGCCCCTCCTCCTCCACTTGTTTCCATGAAGGTGCACCCTCTTCCAATCACCCTCTCCACCTCAGTGCCTTGGCATTCTCCTACACTGGGAAAATGTGCCCTTCCTGGACCAAAGGCCTCTTCTCACATTGATGCCAGACACTGCTATTTTCTGCTACAAATGTAACTAGAACCATGGGTCTCTCCTTGTGTGCTCAATGGTTGGTGTTTTAGTCCAAGGTGTTTTTTATTGTTTGTGACTATTGTAAAGTGTGTCATTTCCTAATTTCTTTCTCAACCTGTTTATCCTTTGAGTAGAGAAAGGCTACTGATTAGTTTGAGTTAATTTTATATCCAGCTACTTTGCTGAAGTTGTTTATCAGATGTAGTTCTCTGGTGAAATTTTTGGGTTACTTAAGTATACTATCATGTATTCTACAAATAGTAATATTTTGACTTCTTTTTGCTGTCTAATTGCTCCGACCAGGACTTCCAGTACTATATTAAATAGGTAGGGGGAGAGTGGGCAGCCTTGTCTAGTCCCTGATTTTAGTGGGATTGCTTCAAGTTTCTCTCCATTTCGTTTGATGTTGGCTATTGGATTGCTGTATATTGCTTTTACTATGTTTAGGTGTGAGCTTTGAATTCCTGATATTTCCAAGACTTTTAACATGAGGGGGTGTTGAATTTTGTCAAATGCTTTCTCAGCATCTGAAAGTACAGTATTCATATTGCCTCTCATGAATCCTTGTCATCACAGAATTCAGGCCATTGAGATCTTCTCTCAGAGTTCATAAACCAGATCAGGAAACCATTAAATAATTTAATGTCCTCAACTGATATAAATACTTGGACTCTGTGTCTAAATGTGAACTCATGTATCATTTCTGCTCCTTGGTCTGCCTCTGAGAGCCTGCCTGCCGTTATTCTTGTACTCTTTCGCCTTGGACTCTCCAGGCCAGCTTTACTGCATCTCTTAACATGCTCCAACCTATGCTTTCCCTCCATGTCAGTTTCTGCTCTGTAGGTTTGAGTCCTCATTGCCTAATTTGTCACTCACTTCCAGACAGCTATAGAATAACTAACCAACTTTCTGAACATGTACTTCAAATAAGGTCAGTCTCCTACTCCCAAGTCGTTGACAGCATCACATTGCCTGTCAGATCTTTGCTCAGTCTATAACCTAGTTTCTCATAGTTTTTATTCTTTGACCTCAGTTTCTTTGGTTCAGTTCTCTCTCTCTCTCTCTCTCTCTCTCTCTCTCTCTCTCTCTCTCTCTCTCTCTCTCCCCCCCTCCCTCCCTCCCTCCCTTCCTCCCTCCCTCAGAAGACAGCAGATTATTATCAAATTCTGTGCTTCCTTGTAATGGCATTGCTGCTCCTGGGCTGGGTGGAGGGTCACTTTGCCACTAATATTGCCTATCCATTATTTTTGTCTAAAACAACTTAATTGGCACATTTTCCAGGTCCCCTCAACTACCCATGGTTTCTCTTCTGACACTCGCAGCAGTGGTGCTGTCTGCTGTGTGTTGACTTAGGGATGGGAAAGTGTCTTTCAAAGTTCTACCCTTCAACAGTCAATAGTAGGAGACTGTACACATATATATTCATTTGTTTCATGAATATCTGTTGGATTAACTCTTGAATTATAGTATGGTATAACTTCCAGTTATAATTTATAAGAGGTATGAAATTAATGATGCTACTATTTGATTTCTTTCCAATTCTTAGTAAGTTAGAAATTATTCTATTTATAATTAAGTGATTTTTGTTCCCAATTACCATTGGGCATGTGTTTCAGTAGTTATAAAGGTCTGTCTTATTTGTTGTTGTGACTAAAATGACTAATTTTTCTGTTGTATTTGCAGAAATATGATCAACTTCAGGAGTATCTCAATTCCGCGGATTATTTTCAAGATGAGAAGTTTGAATTATAGCATGCTTCTTCCTTCAGAGAAGATTTTATAAATTTCTATAAATATGAAAATCATGAGTTTTGCTTCTCCGTGTCATGTATCATTGGTTGCATATTCTATTTGTGTCTTCATGGCAAAACGTCCTGTGTATGCGCTCATTTGATTTCTACGAAATGCCACAGCGAAGTCTAATAACAGTTTCATAGATTTACATGGAGAATGTCAGCTTTGTGGTTTTAAAGCCCCTCGGTATGTTTTGGTGATGTGATGCTTTCCCCACACATGACCAGTTGAATGTTATCATGTCCAGTCAGTTTAGTAGAAATAGGCTGTTATAATACATTTGTACCTGAAGATGGTTCCGTCGGTATAGGACTTGCCTTATGAGAACAAGGACCTGTCTCAGTCCCCCAAACCATATTTAAAACAAAAGCCAAACGTAATGGCATGTACTTGTAATCCCCACACTGGGAGTCAAAGATGAGGCAGATCCCTGAGACTTGTCCAGGCACCCAGCCTACTCATCAGTGAGAGACCCTGTCTGAATGGGCGGTGCCTGTGAATGACACCTAAGGCTGTCTATCCTCTGAGCTCAACATGCATGCAGACACAAATATTCATGTGTCCACACAATTGTACAACCACACATGCACCTTCACATCCGCAGTGTATATGCACGTGTATATACATTTGTAATGAGACTCATACTTCTATATATATTCTTGTACCCCTTGGGAATATTAAATAATCATCAGTAATAATATTTGGTTGATGTTTCCTTGATCAGTGAGTCATGGAAGAAGCTTCAGGCTACCATGCATTCAATATCCTAGCCTCAGAATGAGACCACAGCTTATCTACTCCAAATGGAGAAGTATTTTCTTCTGCTGAAGTTTCCCTAATAAATTGATGGCTCATCCTTAGAGTCTTTGAATTCTCACATTCAGGAAGAACTTCTTGATATATATTTTAATTCTGTATAATGTTCTTTGTTTCTGTACAGTTTTCTTTGCAATATATTAAAGATTGAGATGTATTATGACTTTAACCATAACTTTATGTTTGTATACATGTATATATTCTAGTGTGAGGATCTCAGAGACATGTTCAGCCAAAAATACTCTGAAGGCTCATTGTTGCACCTATATTTCTTTGTATATCCTATTTTTCCCATAATACAATAAAGTAAAATGGTTCCAGAGTCTAAGTGTGTATTCTGTATCTCTAATTCTTAAATGTGAGACTTGTTCTTCCATGGTCATTTATTTGCTTTTGTTTGTTTGTTTGTTTGTTTGTTTTTACCGAAAGTGCTTGTTGAATTAAATGGATTCATGTATTGCGTGATTCATGACATGCGCCTCCATGTATAGATTACATAAGACAACACTTTATCAACTCCTTACATGGATGCATTTGTATTTTCTTCACTACATTTCTATAATTATTCCTATTGGTTTCTCAAGCTAGTAGGAAGAAAGGGAGGGAGGGAGGGAGGGAGGGAGGGAGGAGGAGGAAAAAAGAAAAAGAGGAAGAAGAAAAGGAAGGAAGGAATATAGGAGGTACAAGGATGGTGAGGGTGACGAAGACATTTCTGTCACATGTCTGCTGCAGTTTGTGTGTTACCTGACACATGACACTCCCTAACTCACTCCCAGAAAACAGTGAAGCCAGGGCCAAAAGGAAAAGATGAAATGGGGCATATCTGAGGGAAGCAGAGCAGAATCTAAGGAGAACTGATGGAGTATGGAAGGGCATCAGGGTGGGGTGATTTGTAGAAAAGAAGGCAGAGGAAAAGGGAATACAAGGATCCCTAAAATATGTCTGGTAACCTGCAAGAAGTAACTCTTCCATGAGCAGTTGGGTGTATTAACTGAGCTTCCTCAGTTGCCTGTTCTTCTGCGCAGGTATTCTGTACCCAACACTCATTCTTTGGGTAGGATTGGACCCATTTAGACTCCAGAACAATCAGTAATATATCCCCTGGAGTTAGGCCTGCTTATAGTGCCCCTCACACAGTGTTAAAGCAGCAATCCCGCTGGTTAAGAGTACCTGGGTTTGGAGAGTCCTGGTCTCATCCTTCCTAAATATATAATGTGGAAAATGTCATCTTGAAAATTCCTCATTGTCAAACATTCCGTGAATGTTTGAGTATTAATGGGGATATCCTATGTGAAGTGCTGGACTTCAGGTGCTGATTTTTAAAATGATAAAAACCATGCTATGCATGAGATGAATGTAAACGATGCATATAGGTAAATGTGCATAAAGGGGACTGGAGCTATGGCTCAGCAGTTAAGAGCACCTGCTGGCCCTGCAGAGGACCTAGGTTCAGTTCCCAGCACCCATGTGATGGCTCACAACCATCTATCATTCCAGTTCCAGGGGACCCAACACTCACTTCTGGACTAAGCCAGCACAGCACAGGAGGCATATGCATATATATACATGCAGGTAAAATACACATATTCTGATTCGTACAAAACCACTCGAGTCTAGAGGCATGTCTTACATCCTGGAACATAGTGGGGAGACCTGTCTGTTGAAGTCTTGCTTCCCAAAATTACAGAGGGGTGGGAGCTGAAGAGATGGCTCAGCAGCTATAAGCACTTGCAGTGTGAGCTGATTACCTGAATTCAATCCCTGAAACCCAGGTAAAAATGGAAGGAATAGAACTTAACTCCACAACGTTGTCATCAGACCACATACACAACTGCACTCAGATATCCTAAAAGAAACACACACAGAGAGAGAGATAAAACCGGAGTTTATTACACAGTGCAAACATTAATTGGAAAAAAAAGGCACCATACCCTAAAACTGTGAACAATTTATGTCAACTAAATTTTATTTCAATTTATCAAATGTATCATTCTAATTTATAATTAATATTACTAGAAGTAGCCTGTTTGACCAAGTCCTTCCTATTGTTAAGACTGTATTGTTGCAAGCTATTTAGTGAGCATGGTTTTACACCTAAATAAAGCATAGTTTTCTTTTACTGGTTCTGACTGGAAGTTACTAGAAGCTGCTGTCTGCTGAACACTACTTTAAAAAATGAAATATACAATGGTCAAAACACCTTCACTTTTTAATGATTCCTGCTAACTCTGTTTCTATTTTTCTTCTCTAACAAATATGGCTTCTTTCTCCACACGAATGGAGAGAAATTTGGCCTAGAAGAAGACAGGAAGGATGATATTTGAAAAAAAAAATAAGAAAGGCTAATGCTATACAGTCTGAAGTAGTTGATTCAAAAACAATCTGAGATGCTGCAGAACAGAATTATTTAAACAGAGCTAACAGGACAGATTAGGGGAAATTTGAGGATTAGATATATTCAACTTGTTAAGTCTAAGTCAATATCCCCAAATCCAAGCCCCCTGAAACCTAAAATACTTTGGATTCCAATCATTTTGGATGAGACATACCCTGTCCTGTCTGAGTGTGCCTGTCTCCATTTCCAACTTCACACCCTGGAACTTCTGAAAGTACATGCTGAAGTTGGCTAGCCCCTAGGAGATGGAACTGTGAATAAATCCAGTCTTGAGACCCATTATTTTTGTTTGCTTCTACCCATAGCTCACGTTTGAAGCAGGATCATCCTGCTGAAATTCTAGTCGTCTAAGGGAATGAGGCTTTGTGCCTGGAGACCTCAGACCCGAACGCCTTATAAATTACAACAGGAGTTTTTGTTGGTCCTGACTTCTAATACTGTACGTTTCTTAGTTTATTCTTAGTAATTGCTAAGCACACAGAGATTTATCCAATCTGCTCGAGTATTTTATAAGCCACACCATATATATATATATATAATATTATATTATATTATTTTATATTATATTTGACAAACAGACCTCTACAGATAATACACCTTGCATTTGGTGAATTTTCAAAAGAAACAATTTCTTTTCCTCTCTTGAGGTAATGGCAGTATCAGTCTCATGGACGTTTATTTATCCCCGATGATGTATTTGCTCATTACCTGCCAGCCTGTTGCCCAAACTCTCTGGACTTCACCAATGGGTCCCTTTAGGAGACGACCAGCGGTGGGCTTCCCTCTCTGCACCTTGCAGCAATCACTGGCCAACTTCCTCGCTGTACTAATGAGCTTTTCCTCCATGCTCGCCCAGCTCTTGTTGGGGTGCTCAATGGTGTTCCCTTACAGCTTAGTGAAAACCGAAAATCACATCCTCAGGAGGGCGGACTGCAGGCCTCGACGGGGAAAAATACAGTCCCTGACCTAGAGTTTCTTCAGCACTGAGAGTTGCTCAAACACTTAGGAGGAGACTGGGGAATTTCCCCAGTCTTTCCCCCACCGCAGCATCCAGGCTGAGGCTCAGGCCAGAGCCGGCTGTAGAGAGATGCTGTTCCGGAGGGTTTGCCTCTTCAGCCACTGGGAGGCCTCTGCACTCCGTTCCCCGGCGCCTGGCTATGATTACTCACTGGAGCAGCGGCACCAGCCTTCCACCAGGGAGCCCGAGCTCCCGCCCTCCTCCCCCATCTGCAGCCTGCTGGCTCTCTCTCTCCCTCTGTCTCACTCTCTCTCTCTCTCTTTCTCTCTCTCTCTCTCTCTTTCTCTCCCTCTCGTATCGCAGCACAACGAAAGCCTGTGTTTCGCCGTGAGTCCGAGGAGCGGGAGTCGGTGTCAGGAAAGCGCTCGAAACAGACCTGAAAGAGAAAGGAAAATACAAGCGACTTTTTTCCTTCTTTTCCCCCCATCTATAAAGCGAAGCATTACAAGAGATAGAGCCACATTGCCTTTGGGAGTCCAGACCCTCTGAGCCACTGGCCGGGCATGGAATGTACAAAAGTGGACAGAAAAGTGGCTGGACATGACTCGGTGCAATTTGCTGGAAGTTTGTAAGTTTGACCATCGTTTGTAAATTACTCTCGGAAGACTTTGTCTCTCTTGATACTGTATTAGAATAAAAGGGGGGTGAGGAATGAAAACGTAAGTGGGAAAGGGGAGAAATGTGTTGAAGGAGCTCTCTCAGTAGCCAGCCACTTCAGACTGCTTTCATTTAAGACTAAGAAACCTAAGAGGGGATCGGGATTTTGCCGGTGATTGGATTAGCTTGAAGAAAAGATCACGGTTCTGAAGCCCAATTACTGACATTGTTAAGACTGAAAGCTGTCTTCTTTGGGGAGAAGACTGCCTCCTACTCTGCCCCCCAGGAGGAGAAAACACCAACACCGGAGGGAGAGAAAGGGACGGAGAAACCAACGCAGCCTTTCTGGATTTCGCAGTTGGAACATGACTTCAGAAGCCTCGGGAAACAGTCCTGTTGTTTGTTTTTTAACCTGAGTAAAAGTGAAGGCTGCCGGTGCCATAGACCCCGGAGAAATGTGTTTCTCTGTAGAAACACCCCTATAAATAATTTCCCAAAGCTAGGTGAGGGGAGCCAGGATCTCCATTAATGACTCTTGATTCCTTTCGCAATGTGCTTCTGCTTCTTCTGACAATCTCTGAAGTCTTGAACTGTCCCCCCAGACTTTGTGCTTACAAAGTACCTAGAGGCTCTTGTCAGCCTGGTGAGGGAGAAAAAAAAATCTACCAACTCTGTCCAACTTCTCCTGAGCTGTCAAATGCAATTAGAATAAGTTGATCAGGGTTTGCTTCCAACTTCCTCTCTCCAATTGGTTTCTAATCTTTCTCCCCACCCTCTTGTTACTAGCTCCCCTCCCCCACACCGTCTCCACTGTCTCCCCACCCTCTGAAGACCTCTGTCCATGTGGCCCTGAACACTGAAACCAGCTTTGCCTGCAGTAACCAGCACCGGCCTCTGGTACCTCAGTGATCATTGTGTCCAACAAGATGGGGGACACAGCGCCCCCGCAGGCCCCCGCAGGAGGGTTGGGGGGGGCTTCTGGGGCGGGGCTCCTTGGAGGGGGCTCAGTCACCCCGAGAGTGCACAGTGCTATTGTGGAACGCCTGCGGGCTCGCATTGCTGTCTGCCGACAGCACCACCTAAGCTGTGAAGGACGCTATGAACGTGGTAGGGCCGAGAGCTCAGACCGAGAAAGGGAAAGCACCATGCAGCTTCTTAGCCTGGTCCAGCATGGCCAGGGGGCAAGGAAGGCCAGCAAACATGCTAAGGCTACAGCCACAACTGCCACCACCACAGCCCCGCCACCGCCCCCTACTGCCCCTCCTGTGGCCTCCCAGGCGGCAAGCACAGCCCCACCACCTCCACCAGACTATCACCACCATCAACAGCACCGGCTGACCAGTAATGATAATGGTGGGGTAAACCGAGAGCAGCAGCCGCCGGCTTCGACCCCGGGGGACCAGAGGAACTCAGCTCTACTTGCGGTAAGGCACCTGGTTTTCTTCTCTGATTCTGGCTGTGGTCATGTTGCCTTTTGCGAAGGTGGTGGCTGTCTTGGCCTCATATGGAATGGATGGCCATGAAGAAGGCCAAGACACCAGTCCCTCAAAAGCCGCGGGGCATGCGTATGTTATAAGCTCTCACTGTCGAAGCCACCAGGGTTCGCTGTCATTGTCCCACACCCAACATATGTTCCTTGAGAACCGAACCTGGGCTCTCCAGAGGCTCACAGGCCACAATTTATGAAAGAAGACCTTTCAGTTGAGAAACCCTTGAGAACCCTCTTGCTATAGCGTATTGCCTCCATTAGGCCCAGCAAGACATTCTTTACTCGACTGGAACTTAGCTCAGTTGACCTGTTCATCTTGCCCCATTCCCTTTCTCCTTCTGTGACCTTCCCCTGGAGTTAAGGGGTGTCTGTGGTTAACTATTGCATAACAGTGTCCCCACAGTTTTAAACAAAAACATGAGGAAATACCTCACAGATAGTGCGCGAATGCTTGGGAGAAGGACTACCAGGATCCTCACAGGCTCTCACCACAGGCCCCAATCTAGTCTTTGTTCTGGACCCTCCAATCAAGCACTGTTAGCTGTCTGCACTTGTGGAAGGCACTGTGGTTCCAGGAAGCACCTTGTCTTCAGTCCCTACTAGTAACAGCACACCAAACCCTTAAGCCTGAGTAAGTTTCTGACTGGAAGTGCTTCCTCAGAGGTGCAGACAACAATCCCCCCCACACACACACCCCACAGAGCAAAGAGCTTTGAGTCATCAGTCTTGGTCAGGTGACCCACTGCATGTGGTGTTCCAGCTTCCCTCAAACTACTATGCCATTAGCCTTTCAATAGAAGTAGGAAGCCAAGCCCACAAACTTCTCCTCCTAAGCTCTCAAGGTTCTGTGATGGCTCCCTGGACAACTTCAGTCTGCCTAAGCCTAGCCTGATGAAAGGCACAGGTGGAAAATGGCCACAGGAGTCCCACAACATTCAGAAAGCTCCAAGGAAGGACGGTACTAAGGATTCTAAGGGAAGAGAGGGCCTGTTTCAGCCTGTTTCAGCCTGTTTCAGCTGGCCCACTACTTCTTCCTGGCTGCTGTCTCCCATGTTCTTCATCTGTGTTGGTTCCCATGATTTCCAGAAAGGTCTGGGAACAGAGACCACTGCTCTTCTTCCCTAGAAGGCAAACGTTTTTCTTGGGCTACCTAGAACTGTCACTCTGGGACTCCCATGTCCAGATGGAAACTAATTATCCATAATGAAACTGTCCTGGGCTTGATCCTTGAGTGAAACCATTCAGTTTATCCTGGAGTTTCTAGGCCTGTATGCCTATCTGGCCCAACTGCTCCATTCTCACTTTTCCCTGGAATTCTCAGCTAAGGGGAAGTTTGTTTTCTGAAGGGAAAGAAGGATGCTGGGGAGAAGAAAGGGGGCGCGTAGAATGAGGTTTGTGTGCATGTGTGTGTCACCAGCATCTGCAGCCAAAAGTAACTAAATGCCTTGATTGTCTCCAGTAAATTTATAATCTGTCTGCAAGTCTCCCAATAATGTGGCTTTGTGTGCTTCAGAGTCTCCTGGTGAGTGCTTCTGGGGATGATGCTGAGAGCCAGGCCCCCAGACAAGCCCAGAGGGAAGCCCGATCTCTATCCAGTGCCAAGCCTAGAGAAGCCCCTGGGGTGGACTTTTCCTGTGGCTCTCCCTCCCAAACTCAGCAAGTAAGGTAGCATTTTCCCTGACGCCCTCCTTGGGTTTTGCTTCTGTCCAGTTGGGAGGAAAGCTGATGACGTTCTTTTTTTTTTGCTGGAATGTAACAGGATGCAAAAATGAAACCAACTTGAGTGATTCTTGTAACTTTAAGTAGCCCTGCCTTGGCCATCATGAAAGGGGCAATGCTGCCTGGCCTTTCCCCACTAAACAGTTTGCAATTGCAAAACCTGAAGGTGTTTGCTGTGCCACCCTTTCTCAGGGAGTCACTTTCTCACTTCCACGGACCAGCCATGTCTGAAAATAGCCTCTTGCTGGAATACCCTCTGTGAGTGTAGGCACGAAGCCAGGAGGTTTGGTGTATGTTAGGTGAGAAAAGTGGCAGCTCCGTTCCCATGCTCACTCTTGGATTAGAGTGTATACTATCCCAGGGTTTGCTCTGACGCCCTTTTGTAGTTATTAGGAGTCCCTCTGTACTTAAGCTTTTACATGTGGTGGTTTGTTTCTCCCCCTGTTACTCTGCTCTGAGAGGCAGGTTCTGTATGGAGCTCCTGCTGCTGCAATCTGGAGGGGAAAGGGCCAGACATTAAAGTGTCTCGTCCAGAGACTCTCACTTTACTTAAGCATCTCTTGTGTTGAGAGCAATGTTAATAATCTCCAAGAACATCACTGAGATTGTGTGTCAGAATTCGTAATTTTATTGCAGCTACGTGCATAAGCAGATCTGTGTGGTCAGGATGTGTTGAAGGTAACACTTTACTGGCTAATGTGTACGCTATCAGTGCCCACGAATGCCCTTCGGAAGAGGCAATTATTGATCACCTACATTAAAATATGCGTGGTGTACCCTGGTGAAGTTCTGTAAGCAGCATGCAGTGTGCAGTAGCGCCTTGGGCGCCATCAGTACCGCCTGCCAGAGAAAGGTGAAAGGACAGCTTCTGTTCGCTGGGATAAGGTTGTCTCTGCGGGCGTTCTACACAAAGCAGATATACAGTCCGGGCTCTCTAATAGCTTGACTGTAAAGAACAATGCAAGAATAACCTCTAAGTCAGTCCTAATTCTGCCACCCTTACTCGGCCAGTTTCTCCATGTAGCTTCAGTTGAGGGGAAGCCCGCATCTGTAGAGACTGCAAACATGGCCTCACGGAGCGCTGAGATTGTGACACCTTTCTAGCTGCTCAGAGAAGACTTTACCACTAAATCACATTCTGCTGAAGTATGTTTGAGTCTTCGAATGAGCTGTAAAACTCAACAATCACTGGTTTAGTTAGCACATCCATGAAAATTATTAATCTTTCCCTCTTGCCCAAGACACACTCTTTTTCTGTGGCATAGACCATTGTCTGTAGGCTGGGCAGAGAAGTGGTCCCAAGCCCCCTTCTGCTTCAGACATTCTCTACACAGATCAGACCGGGAGCTCATCCCTTGGTTCGGTGCCTGCTTGGTCACTAGCCTGCTTGATGGCAGAGGAAAAGCCATTGGGTAGGCGTCTGTCCGACAGATTCAGCTCGTGCATGAAAGCACATGGGTTAATGGGTGTTTGGGGACCAGGCGTTGGGAAGCAAAAGTAAAACAAGACAGAAACATCCCCAGGACTGATGCTGAGCATTGAGGATGAATCTGGACTCCTCCGTGGCTCGTGGGGATCTGCTTAGCTTTCACTTGTCTATTTTAAGTGGTAAAATAGCTTTTATTCTAAACAGAGGGACTGGTCTTGTGAAATCAGGGCTGTCAGGATAAAGCCAAAATAACTGTGTATTTAAGTATCTCTGAAGTCTCAGGGAACACTACCCAAAGTGGGCGGGACTGTGAAGTCTTAGGTGGCTTTCCAGTGTACCCTTTAAAGCTCTCTATGGACCCCTCGAGCTTTGGTAAGGTGTGTCCCCAGAGTGTCTAAGGAGTTTTAGAGGAGTTGTTTACACAACTGGGATGGGAAAGCTCAATATGTTGCCAACAGCATTCTAAAATGCCAGTTCTCGGGTTAAGAAAGTCAACCCAGCTAAAGAATCACCAAAATTCCCAGGTGTCTCTGAAGTTTCCAATTGACCAACTCAGAGTTTTGGGGCTGCACATCTGAAAGTCCGGGTAGGGGTCTACATGACCAGTCTCTCTCAAACTGTGATAGGTCAGTTTACATTATTGTGATCATTTGTTTATGCAGCCACCATCTCCTTTACCGACCCTACTCAGGGCCTTTCCACCTCACACAAGTAACATTGGGCAAAGGCTGCAGTGGAGAAAGCCCAGCACACATGTTCTTCCAACACTGTCAGAAGGCTGTGCTGACGTCAGGGTGACGTCATACACAGCCAGGTGCTCCGCATTTTCTGCAGCAGTGTGTGCTTTCCCGGAAATAGTATCATTTCTAATACTACTCACCAATTCCTGCTCAAAACACTCATCAAGATTTTTCTCTATGTCTAAAACTTTAATGCCTGTGGTTTCTCTGTACCTCTAACAAAGTTTAAGTGCTTAGGCGCTGAGGTATGTGGGGGTTGTCTCAAACATTCTTAGACACAGCAATTACATATCACTAGGGATGTGAGCATGACTGTTTTCTACATTTTATCATTTATTTTGATTCTTAGCATTGTTATTTCATTGAGAAAAAAAAAAAGAAACAACTACCAGTAGTTCTGAAAATGAAAAAGCAACCACCAGTTTTTCTATACACAGAGCCCCTTGCATGTGTTCAGCATTTGCAGACAAGGCCATCCGTGTTTAATGAAAACAACTCTAAATGCCTCCTCCTTCATTTTCATGCTAATTTCCTTCACACCCCAGCAGGCTCTGTGGGAATAAAGAAGATGCGACATGCTAAAGACACGGTCAGGCTGCCCTCAGTCCAGTGGAGAATCTCCCCCTGCACGGTGATGGGGCAGCCGAACTGTCTAGCTTTCCAATGGCCTAAAACTGACACAGAAAACTAAAGAGGGAAACAGACCCATGAGACCCAGGGAACTCCCTTTATATGTTTAATGTTTCACACTACACCCACCACAGCAGGTTGCATGGGTGACATTTGTCCTGTATTAGAAACAAGGACCCTAGCACTAAAATAGACATGATGACTCATGCCTGAAATTCCAGCAACCAGAGGCCCAGGCAGTGGAGGGTTGCCAGGAGCTTGAAACCAGCCTGAGCTACATTAAAAAGTTCTGGGCTAGCCTGAGCTACAAGGTGCAACTCTGTCTCATAGGGACAATAACCTTAACAAACAGCACAAACAGTCAGGCAGAGGCAGGTGGGTCTCTGTGAGTCCCAGGCCTGAATGGCTAATATTATTAATCAAATTAACATGGTGGTGAACACAGAAAGTAAATAAAATGTGAAAACAGTTAGTGGGTAAGAAAGAGATCCAAGTGTAGGCCAGGAAAAATCTTATAAAGAATGTGGCTCACTTTAGAACCTGTAAGGAGCAAGGAGGGCACTAAGCCTGAGATGGGGTGTGCACTGCAGGAACACGTGTAGCCATAACAGTTAAATATTTAGGGGCTAGAGCAGGGAACGGTGTGGGTGGGTAAGCAGTGTAGGAAAATGTGGGGTTCAGGAGCACCCTGAAAATGCTGGCACTGTCACGAGAGCCTGGTTGATAGGGAGCCAGGAAGGGGCAGAGGAGCTCAGAGAGGTGAAGCAACACGAATCTCTCATGTGCTTCAAGACAAGTGTAGTCTTTCCCTCCATCCGCCTCTCCTCAGGGCACACAGCCTAAGTGCTCTGTCCTGTGCGCTTCAAGTCCCCAAGGCTGCTTAATGCTTTGCTGTTTACACACTTCCCCATTCATCGTGAGTTATACGCAGCCTGGCACAGCTTTTGGCACTGAGAGCAGAGCTCTATAAAAGCACACTGGCTAGAAGGGAAGAGAAACTGAAAGGACGGAGCTGAAACCCCACCCTGTGCAGACTTCTCTGTCAGCAGTGCGATGCTTTCTCCTCATAAGCAGGTAGAGTCTTCCAGCAACTGAGTTGTTTTGCACCCTGGTGTGAAAAGATCTTGTCATTAAAAGATGCATTCAGAAAAGTTTATAGGACACTCTGATTAGGGACAGCATTTGAGATGCACTTGTTTTCAATACAAACAGGTGACTTGGGTACCTTAGAGTTCAACAGAAACCAGGGTCCTCCATCAGCCCTCTTTTACAGGGTCTAGAGAAGGAACAACTGAGGCTGGCCAGTAACCCCCAACCCTCTGACTCACAGTAGTCTGTCTCTCTACCATCTTTGACCTTTCTGGCTGACAGTAAGGGACAGCTGTGAAACAACATCAGTCTGAAGAGAAAGTTTACATGTGCTGTATAAGGTCTGAGGAAGGCCAGAGGCCAGCAGAGTCAGTTAAGTCACTTAAGGAGCAGGTATGAAAATGACTCAGTCCCAGCATGAGCGCAATGCTCACACACTCACTATAGTTCTTGCTTCTTCATGATTCGAGCAGAGGCTTAGAAATCATACATAAATGTGGACCCGGGTGTTTTCTAGAGTTTGAGGAAACTCAGTACCCTTGACATGCACAGTGTTAGGTTTACATAAACAAGCAATTTTAGATAGTCTATTCTCACTTATTAAAGGTGTGTGGATGGGGTTGAAAATCAAATGTTAAAGTAGGATTACTGAAGGAGGTGGATTACTGAAGTTAGGATGAATCTGGGATCTAGGGTGAGATTGCCACGTAATAGCTGTGTCTTCCTGGTTAACTCAGTTAAATTCTCCTGCCTCAGTTTCCTTAGAAATAATGGTAAGAGAACTAACTAAACACCAGGTCTTCATTAAATGAGTCAAATGGGAGACGCCATGGAGAGCCGCAGTAAACCGTGTCAGTACTTATCTGAGTGTTTGCTGAGGCTAGTGCAGAGTTCTGTGTCACTGTCCCCGTATGCGGTAGTTTCGATCATCATCTGGGATCCATTTCCCTGCTGGTAGAATATAGCTAGTGTTCTTGTTGAGTTGTTGATAGTGAGACTTAACAACACATCGTCCTCAGTTTCGAACTTGCCCGGAATCTCTATTATGCCTGAAGAGGGCATATTCAGTGAATGAATGAGTTATTTCAATTACCTACTAAGATTTGAATCCTTTGAAGAGACTGGCCTAAATTTAACAATTTCACTATATTTCTAATTCAAATTAGCAAATAGTTCTAAAAATAAATCGAGTCCCAGAGTTAAAAACATGGTTAGAAGGCCTCTGCTAGGGAGAATGTATGCTTCTGCAAGCAGATTCTTGTCAAGAAACTTGTTAGCTCTTATGCAAGTAAACACCAGTATATACCCTGCCCTCATGCAATCGTTGAGCAGCTCACATTTACAGCTCTTTTTCCGAGGTGGTGCCTGGTTTTGAACATTTTCTTTGCCCAGTGCCTCCTAGCATGTGCCTTTCTTGAGCAACATTCAAAGATGAAAAACGTTGCTGCTAGGACATCGGAGCAAGTTTAGTGCTGGAGGTTTTTAGCCAGAGCAGGCAGGGGTAGAGTGGGATGGGGGAGGGGTGCTGATGGAGAAACAGTGACAAAGAAAAGAACGCCCGGCCTTTTGGTGGGTGATGGTTTCCTGGGTCTAACCCAGAAGAATGCAGTCAACACCATGTGTCTTGATTTGTCTGTTCCTGTTATGTGAGATGAGATCCCAGTTACCTTTCTTCAAGATAATGATGCTTACAAAATGTAACATCAACCTCAGCTGGGTTTGTTTGGCTTTGTTCATATTTTTAGTGGTGTTCTTGCTTCCCAAATCACCCTGACAGGCCTTTGTGGGACATGGAATCACTATCATTGTGGTTTTTAATTTTCCCTTCTACCAGAAATGAGTTCCATTAGTGGCTCTTAGCCCACACACTAACAGGTCTGTCCCATGGAGAGCCTAGCACACTGAATTCCTTGTTCTTCACCGTACTTTTTCAGGTACTCCTAATGGATTGAGCAGAAAGTTCATTACCTGTCTTAAGTTGAGGCTGAAGAGATGGCTCAGGAAAGTTCTCACTGCTCCAACCCTCAAACGTGAAGACCTGAGTTCAGTGCCCATGCTAGAGAGGAGAATCCCAAGGATTCACTGGCCAGATCGCTAGCTCTGAGATCTGGTGAGTTCCAGTACAAAACCAAAGTAGATGGCATATATGACTTGCACATGCTCATGTGCACCCTTGTGAACACACATTCATTCATAGTCACCTGAAGTTAAAGCAAAAGTCTGCTAACAGATATCAGGACACACAGAGTAATCTGAAAAAGTCAAAGTCAGGACAACCAAGTATGGTACCAAGAAGTGGATTATAAGCAGATCAGGATACATTGTACTGGGTCTTTGGAATGGTGACCCAAAGACTTAGGTATATCTTGTTCATTTCTGGGGAATCTCGAGAGGATAAAATGTAAAAGTTAAAGCATTCCTTGAGTAAGCTGATGACCAGTTAAATTTTTGGTTATGGCCATGGTTTACTTAAGTGCTAAAACAGCTATGCTTGGCATGTCTGATTGCCACACAACACCGTGTAATTCAGACACAGCAAACCATGTCTGCTAGTATCCCATTGTAGTCTCACAGCAGCATGGAGAAAGCCCAGAGTACAGACAGGAGAGAGCAGCAGCCCCCTGACAGCAACAGAAACGACGGTTTAGTCCAAGTCCCAAGCATTGCAGCAGAGAATGCTTCCTTTGCTGGGGTAGAGTCTGTGCATGTGGATCTGTTTGCAAGCTCAGTCCCCCAGAGAGAAAGTCTGAGCTGTCTTTGTGCTAAATTAAACATTGGTTTTCTCCTTGGGAACCTGATCTTCCATAGGCCAGGCAACAATATCTTTCTGAGAGAGCCCCAGCCAAGCATTTCCCTCAGGAACACACTGGCTGGGGAGCCTTTTCACTTGCTGTCTTCTTAGCTCATGTGAGTGTGGTGCAGGGGAGTTGTTTTGTCTAACTGGATTCAGCAGCCCTCAGAGAAAAGACTCACACTGTAATCTCTGGAATAAGGATGCCCTGTACTGCTTAACATATAATGAGTGAAAATGGCTAGAGAGACGCCACATTGTGTGGGATTACATGCTCACGTGGAAGGGGTTTCCGTTCATCTCTCCCTAAATCCTGCACACACGACGCGCAAGGGAGTGTGTTCCTAGCAAAAGCTATCTTCTTCCTTGTTTCATCCCATCTCCATACTGCCTGTCCCCACCCCCCCAGAGGGCTAGTTCATGTAGCTCTAAAAATAGGCCGCTAGTCTACAATTTATAGACCTGTATGAGCCTGCATAGAGAAAACAGACCAAACTCTATATGAAGAAATTAAAGCTCATTAAGACACAAAACACACAAACAACATCAACAACAACATTAGAGCGAGGGGGAGAATTCAGGGGATTGTACATCTGTTTGAGGCTACACAAAGTATTGTTTATCAAGATGACCTCATAAACCATGACAAAGATAGCAGTAGCATTGAAATAAACATTAAAATTCTGTCGGTAGAGGCAACATGGACTGGAAAGCTTTCTTCGGGCAGATTTTAAGCGATCGTGAACTGGAAACCTTTCTTAGGGTAGACTTTAAGTGATCACGCAATGCCCTTGGTCTCCCAGTGGTTCTTTCGCATTTATTAAAAGAATTACGAAGGTTGACAGAACCAGGGCTGGAAACCAGTACAGGGCAATGGCTGCTAGATCCATCCAAGTTTCGGAGGATACATTACTTTAAAAAAAAATACTACATCTGTCCAAGGGTTGTGGCGTTAAGTTAAATAACACTTGAAATCAGAAAACTGAGCAGGTGGTCAGCCCAGTGCCAAGCTCGTGGCACAGGCATGCTTCCTTCACCCAACCTCTGACACCCCACTTTCTTAGCCTGTGCATCCAAACTCTCCTGGGCCTCCCTAGCTCACTGTTCCTAGGAACATCATTTCCCCCTCTTTCTGGATGATGGCCTCTCCTTCCTCCTAACTAGCAGATTTCCAGCATTCTTGTTCCACTCCAGGGGTCACATCTGCCTTCGGTAGTCTACTCTTAAAATAGAAAAGGGTTAACCTCATAAAGATGTCACTCCCCCTTACTGCTATGCTGCCCTTGGGAGACTCAAACAGCATAGCAAATGTATACGGCCGATGTAATTGCATTCGATCCTGGAGGTCACTCAGGACTTGGTGAGCTGGGACAGAATACATGGAAGAAACAGATTCCACCTTTAAAAACGTCCTTCTCCATTTCCACTTGCTTTTCTGTGGGAAATTACCCTGCTCCATGTGCCTTATTTTAGTCTTCACAATACATGAATACACAAATGAGTGATATCGTATTAAGCCTACATGCTGCCTGTATTAGCAATACAGTCAGAGTCTAGCCCAGAAAGCAGGAATGCCAACCAGCAGTGAAACGTAAAAGCTTCTCCACTTCCTTGGTGCTGACTTCTGTTCTTACTGCTATTCATCTTGTCATCATCATTTTAAAACAATTAAGAAGAACCTGGTCGGTGGTTTTGGCTGCCACTGAGGTCTGTTTCAATGATACTCTTTTGAATACTTCCTGCCTATAGGGATTTTATTTCTTAGACTTTAGTATCTTCAGAATGGTTTTATTAAGGAACAATAAAAAACAGTTAATAAAGATGGATTTTTTTTTTACTTTTTAAAAAATATATCGGTAAAGAGAGTGCAAGGTAACCTTGGTGTGAAGCTCCAGCAATGTCAGAAGGGGAAAGGCCAGCAGCGTTCATTTCTTAGTGCAGGGTACCTACCATAAGGTTTCTTAGGCAGGCCAGATAGCTTAAGAAACTGCACTGGGAGAGAAGTGCTTTGTTTAATTTGTTGGCAGCTGGAGCCCCGATTCCCCAATTCCACACCTATCTACTCTGCTTGCAGCATTTCTGTGGAGTAAAGATTCCCGAGTTGAGCACCAACCTGAGATGCTAGCATTCGATGCAGAATATAAATGAAATGTTGGTTCTTCTCAGGAGCTGACGGATGTTCAAGTGCGCACATCATTCCCCATCTGTTTGTCTCTCAGACACACGACAATTGAGGAGTGCAGATTGATGAACAGGATTCTGTCCTTGTCACCACTTCATCTTTAAATATGTTTCCTTTTTAAAGGGGGACTATAAAAGACAGTCAGAGAAGTTGATTGGAGGATGGGATGCAGCCCACTGCTATTTTTTCCTTATCACTAAAACCCTAAGCAGAGAGCATAATCACCCATTTCCCCAGGGCAACCCTAAGCCCTGAAAACTCCGCTCTGTTTAGGGATTTAATAGAACTGGAAAGAAGAAATAAGCAAGATCTGCTCCAACACACCAACAAAGGAAACATGTTCCAAATATCAGACAGAGAGGAATTCTCAACACACACCTCGCCCTCCCTCTCTCTGAAGCAGCTAGCGCAGAGCCCTTTGGCATCCTGTGACTCTCAGCATCTTGGGGGTCTTTGGATCATGTCTGAGGCTCCAGAACAGCTGGGTGCATTTTGTTAACAAAGAAAGATGTAACTGGCATGAATCAAAGCCTCCTTTGGTCGAGGTTGTCATAGTGTTCATTGAAGGGCTTCATTGTTATGTTGGAGTCACAGAGATATTGACTTTTTCCCCCAGTTGCTTCTAAATAGCTTGGAATTTCTTTTGTTAAGGTTTTTAACTGAAACTGTCTTGGTGTTATGCTGTGCAATATGACTTTTTTCTTTGATGCCTAAAGCAAAGGATATTAAGTTGCTTTTCTTCTTACTTTTGCTGAGAAAATGTATCCAAAGTCATCATCATCCCCCACACACACAAACACAACACACGCACAACACACAAACATAACACACACATGCACACATACAACACACATACAGCACATGCACACACGATACACAATACACACACAATGTGTACAAGCACACACTTTACTCAGAATAACTGTTTTTAATGTGTAGACACAAGGTGACTATGAGAGTAATTTCAGAGGAAAACTAGAAAGAAAGAAACACATCAAAAACGATTTTTAAAAACCCTGCAAAAGACAATACAAAATAAAAAATAAAAAATGAAATCATGTTGACTTATAGAAACCAGGAAAAGAACAGTGTGGAATAGTTAGGGTGACAGGGGGCATGTAGGCTGCTCCAGGCATCTGCCACTGTGGTTCTCTTGGGCTAGTCACCATGTCCCCAGCAACCTGGTTGGATCTGGTTAGAACTCTGCCTGCTGAATTATTCTGGTCATACAGATGTCAGCTCTAGTATCCCTGCTTGGCTAGACCTTAATGGCTGCTTAAAAGAGTAGGCCCATGGTTGAGCCTCCCTGATTCCTGCATCCTTTAGCCTCTTGTAGCTTTTATTTTCTTCATAACTTTTACCATGAAATTTATTTTATCATTATCTGAATTCCTGGTTTCTGTGTTTCTTCTCTTCCCCCAGTGGGACTATAAACTCCATGAGACCAGGGAACGTGACAGTCTTGTTTACAACAAGCATTCAAGGCCCTTAAAGTCCCGGAGCTGGCAGTAAATATCTGCTAAGCCCATTGCCAGGTTGTTGGGTGACCTGTACTTATCATATGAAGCTTTCAGAATTAGGGGAAGAAAAAAAGGTGGAGAAGAGATTATGCCAAGGTCCTACATATTTAATTACGCATTTAACGTAGATGTACCTAGAACAGAGGGTGGCAGGGAGAGGGTGTGTTAATGTGATTAAAAAAAGACTGATTGAAAAATTCAGAGGGTAGATAATGTCTTAAAAGATTTTCCAGGCTCAGATTCTAGTTGTATCTCATATGAGTGGACAATGTTGGTGTAAGGAATGGGGATGGTGTAGGCCTTGAGTACTTGTGCTGGGGCCTCGGCCCAAACTTCTCACTGGATGGAGCTTACAGCTTAATGTAAGGAAGGGACAGGACAAACGTGACCGGCTATGCACAGCACCCTGCTCCTCAGTTGGGGACATATCTGGGTTAATTAGAGGAAAGCAAATCTGAGAAGCATTCTGCAAAGTGAGAGTCACAAGAAAATGTCTGTGCTCAGAGTTCTCAGAATTCCCTTTGCTCCCTTCAGCACAACAGCTCCACCGCAGTCTCCCTGGCTCAGCCCAGGTCCTGTGTTCACTAGTTTGTGTGAAATGCTGACAGTGAGGCCTTGGTGCCTCCAAGCAGAGTTGCTGCAGTTCTTCAGCCAGAGATCACTGAGGGCCAAGAGCTGTAGAGAAAATGTGGCGGTTCCTTCGGCGGAGATTCCCATCCCACTTGGGAACGGAAACACTGGGTGGACTGTTGACCACTGGCCAGTGTTAAGGACCCGAGTTTGATCCTCAGCATTGACAAAGGAAAGGAAGGAGTGAGAGAAGAAGGAAAGGGGAGGGAAAGGAAGGGGGAAAGGGATGGAAAGGGACGGGAATGAAGTAAAGAGAGAAAGAGGGAAAAGGAAAGAAATGAAAAATGGAATCAGAAGAGCAATGGTTAGAAAATTAGCACCAGGAGCACGGGGGATGGTGGCATAGCCAACCGTCTGGAAGCATCAGAAGCTAACACGGGAACCGTCCACCTTTTCCTCACAGAACCCCGGCGCTGTTGCTAAGCTGCCAGTAGAGCTGTTGGTACGAATGAGAAACAGACTTGAAGAAGTCGAGGAACAATGCTGTTAAATAGCAGCCGTGCTATGTAGGGACGGCACACACATCGTCTCCACGTGTTCTCTGCAGGGCTGACAAGTGGGAAGGGCTTAGACCTGTTTGTGCTAAGCCTGCACGCCTGCAGTCCGCTACAGGGCATCCTGGCAGCAACGTCGAGGAAGTGGGGTTACAAATCCTTAATTGCATTTGCAGCTAGACTGGGCCAGTGAAGGTCTTGAGCTTCGACAGCTCACCCACACAGAACTGGAAGTTAATGACTCTTCTAAAAAGAATGGCAGCCATAAATGGAGTGAGGGTGCTGGAGTCTCCAGCCACACCAAACCAGATACAGGAGGCTGGAGACTGTGGTTTCCTTATTCTTACTTCTCCTTTTCTTAATTCAATCATTAATTTGTAAGAAAACAAGTCAGGGAGAAAGTATGGTTGAATTTATGAAACAAAACACTTAGCTGTCGTTTTTTCATGACACCAAGGGTTATGGAGAAGGGCTGTAAAGTAAGGACTCCAAATAGATTCTCCATGTTTCTTCATGGGAACTGTTACTTTTTTTTTTTTTTTTTTTTTTTTTTTGAGTGATATCTGGATGGAACCTAAAGGAAAAATCTGCAGCTATTTGCTTAGAAGAGATCATTGTAAGCATTTCAGATCCAAGTGAGAATACATTTCTTTAAGTTGATGAATGTTTTCTTTTACCAAAAGAAAGCGGTAGGGGGTAATCAGTGACATTTCTGATGGAGGTAAAACTATGCTTTATTTATCCGAATTAAAGTTCCACTGTGGTGTCACAGGTCTGGCACGCATCATTCAGCAAATGTTGAACAATATTGACAAATATACAAACACGAACTTTTGCATATGTGAATGAATGCATGCACATATGTATATGAAGGCTCATGTGTGTTCATATGTGTTGAGGCCAGAGGGTGTCTCAGTTGGGGTTTCTCAGGTGTTAACCATCTTCTTTGCTTGTTTATGTGTGTCTGTTTGCTGTTTTGAAACACGGTCTTTCACTACCTGGAACTCACCATATTCTAGGCTAACCAGCCAGAGAGCCCCTCCTGTTCCTGTCTCTCCTTTCCAGTAATGATTCCAAATACATAGTATTTACCCTGGCTTTTCTAGAAACGTTGTGGGGACTGAACTCAGGCCTTCATGGCTGACTAAACTAACTTAGCGGCCTCACAAGCATGCTGTTTTTGTTTTGTTTGTTTTTTAGTCAGGGTTTCACAATATAGTCCTGGCTATCCTGGAGTTCACTATGTAGACAGGACTGGCCTCACACTCGAAGAAATTCACTTGCTTCTGCTTCCCAGTTGCTGAGATCAATGCTGTGGGCCACTACTCCCAGCTTTTATGAGCATAAAAATTTGAGGTCACGGTCTCTTCTACCGTGTTCTCCGCAGAGTGAGAAATATTGTTCTTCATCATGGCCTTTTGGTACAGTATGCTTTTTTAAAAATCACATTAGGTATCTAATTTATCAGGCAGTGTTCTAGATGTTTATGAAGTATTAGCTCATATCCCCGTACTTAAACAATGACATTATTCCCATTTGACAGATAAGGAAATAGAGATGAGGGCTGAGTAGTGGGACAGTAAGAATTTGAACTGTTGCTAGCTGCTAGAGGCTTATTAACTCTAAACAGGGTCCCTTGCTGCCTGGAGTCCTCAGACTCCAGCTTGCCTCTGATCCAGGCCTGAGTTTGTAAGCAAATGCAACAAAGTATTTGCAACTGCAGATGCAGCTCAGAAGGAATGCCTAAGGCTGTAGATCACTCTTTGAGAGAGTTGCCAGTCTCCTGTTTTCTAAGCCTCAGAAAGTGCTGGAACATGTAGAGCCCGTGACTGACAGATATGCTTTGGCTCGCATTCTGGGATAGGTTTCTACAGCCACCTGGAAGGCCTGTGGAGGATTCTGAAATAAAACGTGTGCTCACTGGGAAGAACGATGCTGAGTCATTATCCTCACTGGCCCTGTGGGCATGGCTGCTCTCTGGGATAGATTCGTTATGCTCAGGAACCAGACATGGAGTATCTTCAACGTATATTCCAGATGAAATGTTAATTCCTGTGGAGGAATGATCCAAAGCCTGATTATGCTATGAGGAGGCTATAATCTGTTTAGAAAAGAGGTTTATGTTTAGAAATAAATTGCCTTCCCCTTGTAGTCCTTGCAGGGTTGCAGCCTCTTTTCTGCAAGTGTGGTGTGGACACTCTTCTTCCCCCACTGCTTGGAACCAGAT
The DNA here is from genome assembly GCF_963924665.1 of Micromys minutus. Classification (NCBI taxonomy): domain Eukaryota; kingdom Metazoa; phylum Chordata; class Mammalia; order Rodentia; family Muridae; genus Micromys; species Micromys minutus. The sequence continues at coordinate 9,855,989 of NC_137985.1, forward strand.
CACTATCTCAAGACCCTCACACATGAAAGCCCTGCAGATAGCACCTCCGTTGTGTATATTCTGAAAGACTTGTTCTTTGGATGGGGTACCCACAGAAAGTGTGGACCTGACGAACATGAAGCCCAGAACATGAGTTATCCTTGGAGTTTTATTTGGGAATTAGATCTTGCTATAAGCTTCCATGACACTTCTCAGTAAATCTGTTGTTATGTCTAAGTCCTGCCCTTGGCTCAGGAATGAGAGGAAAGGAATGCAGTTCCTCCACCATTCTTGTCAGCAGCTCTTTTTGTGCTGATAAACAGGAGACTTGGCTTCTTAGTTTTCAGGTTACTCTATAGAATGCACAGTTATATACTGTGGCTTGCAAGACACAGGTTCAGTGAGTCCACTCCATGGTTTTGTCAGATTCCCAAAGTGCTCCAAGGTCCAAAGAACCGGAAATCAAGGCTTGGAGTGGGAGGAAGAAGAATCCGAGGAATTCTGGGGTGGTGAGATTTTTGTCCAGGGCAGCAAGCTTCAGTATCTGCTCTTGTCTGCAGATTAGACCCCAGTCAGCAGTTTATGATGCTTAGTTCCTAAGTGGCCCCTTACCTCTACAGGCTTCCTGCTGTCTCACCTTAGCCTCTGCATTTAAGTGTCTCTCTGTCATTGTGGGGACCTTCTTAGTAAACGTTTGAGGGCTGGCTTGAAGCTTTTTCCTGGGACATCAGCACACGGACTGTTCTTATTAGCAGGCTCCCCAGGCTGCCGGAGTTCCTATCTTGGCAGTGGACCATCAAACACCCTATTTTTAAGAGTCTCTAAGTTAGTTGTAAACACGTGCTGTGACTGGGCTCTCTGTGTCTTTACTCATGTTTACTGAAGTGGTTTAGCTGTTGAAAAGTTGTTATGATGAAAAAAATTAAAAAATAAAAGCTTGGCTTCCAGGATTGTTATTTTCCACTTGTTTAACTCAAAAATATATGATCTCACAGAAAGGAAAAGAAAAAAAGAAAGAAAAAAAGAAAGAAGGAAGGAAGGAAGGAAGGAAGGAAGGAAGGAAGGAAGAAAGGAAGGAAGGAAAGGAAGGAAGGAAGGAAGGAAGGAAGGAAAGAAGGAAGGAATTGGTGTTTGATTGCTTAACTTGATGGTCCAGTCATATTGCTAATTTAAGTGGGGAGAAGAAATGAACCCGTGGGTCATTTTCTCTGACAAATGCCAATCAAACATGCATGAGGGTGAGGGTGGTCTGTGCTGCACATGCTTAGATGATTGAACCTACTCAATTAGTCAATCTGGTTGACTTTGTAAAGTGTTTATGCTCGTAAGATCGTGTGCATTTATGATAAATCATTCTATAGATGTATTTACATTCTAAAGACTTTTCCTTTTCCATTAGGAGACCTTAACTAGGATCCCAAACTTTCATCATTCGACCCAGGTCCATTGCTGGACTGTTGACATCTGAGGCCCTCACAGAAGAATACGTAGGACTTTGGTGAAGGAAAGACCATTGCACATATATCTATTATTTAAGAAATGTAGGCTAAACAAACATATCTTAATCTTTTGAGAAGATTGTGACTTATGGTTTAGAACAGGAGATTCAGGGATTTAAATGTTGAGAGGTTAGATTCTGGCTTTTTCCTCAGTATGAGGGGAGGTAAGAACAGAAAGATTCTTAGAAGTTTCTGAGCCAGCCTATACCACACTTATAGGAATATGTGTGTACAAACATACAAACACACTCTGTCCCTCCATCCTTTCTTGCTCTCCTGTCCCCCTTCTAATTAAAGTATTAATGAATTGATGACTGTCACAGAAGGTAGATACGAAAAGGGGAGTTACACAGCCAAGCCCCAGATGGGAGAGGTCCATTCTGCCCATAATTTCTATCTCTTGTGCAGGAGATGGGCTGTTCGATGGGTTTCCCTGGAAACAACAGTGTGCTACTTCCTGGAGCTGTCATGAGCACTTCTTGAAGGAACGCTAGGGATTGACTAGAATGGTACTCTTGGGGATGCTGAACAAAGTTACTTTGGAGCTGAAGCAGTGCATAAAAACATCTTTTTCCTTGGCCTTCCGATGTGCTACCACACCATTGTCTGTGCTCCATCATTAGCTTGCTATGGGGCATTAGATGGCACAAGGCATAAATCAGCCAATAAAACAAGGGGCTTGTTCTACATCATTCTGTTTCCCCATTTGTCAAAGTGCAAGTATTTATCTTTAAATATACATTTTATTAAGTCTTTGAGAATTTAATAAAATAGTTTTCATCACAATAACCCAAACAACTTCACTTCACTCCTTCCACATCTAGTTAACTCAGCACTCTAGCTTGGAGCACAAAGGGGTTCATGAACACCCATATCTAACAGAAAAGCACGGTGGACAGTTGATGGTTTCTAGATCAATGGTTTTCAGCCTATGGGTAAAGGCCCCCATTGGGTGTTGAATGACCTTTTTATAGGGGTCACCTCATACCACTGGAAAACACAAATATTTACACCATGATTCATCACAGTAGCAGAATTATAGTTATAAAGCAGCAATGAAAATAATGTTATGGTTGGGGAACTAAAGGATCACAGCATTAAGAAGGTTGAGAAGCACTGCTCTAGAGGATGGAGAGCTGGTTTTCTTTAAGGGCATGGCTCTTGGTAGGCTGACTATGCTCCAGTGGGTGGCCCCACATTCTCTGGGGACATTAGAAGTTGCAATCAAGATAGGATAATTCTTGTGGACAATTAAATAAAATAAGATAACATAGAGTATTTCATAGACATAACCTAACCCACAAAGCACCTATGATATCTAGGCAGTCTTATCGAGTTTGCAGAACTCTCCTCTCTTTGCCAGTCGTGAGGAGGTAGCTGCAACTTCTTCAGGACCACTTAGAATTTCCTACTAAGCAGTTAAGCAATGCTCCTTGAATGGTGACTGCTTCTTGATATTGTTTTCCCTCCTCTCCTCTTCTTCCTTCTTTCCTCTTCTTCCTTCTTCTTCCTTCTTCTTCCTTCTTCTTCCTTCTTCTTCCTTCTTCTTCTTCTTCTTCTTCTTCTTCTTCTTCTTCTTCTTCTTCTTCTTCTTCTTCTTCTTCTTCTTCTTCTTCTTCCTCCTCCTCCTCCTCCTCCTCCTCCTCCTCCTCCTCCTCTTCCTCTTCCCCTTCTCCTGTTTCTCCTCCTCCTCTTCTTCCTCCTCCTCCTTCTTTTTATTTTGGTATCACCTTATGTATCTTACCAAGTTTAAAAATCTTAAGTGATTTCTTTTAAGGGCTAGACTTTCATGTATGGAATCTGGTTTGCTCCCAGCCTTCCTAACATTTATATTAATACAAAAGGTATCTAGTTATTTTTGTTTGGAGGTTATGGTATTTCCTTGACAATAGAGCTTGAGTTCTAAACATTTAAAATAGAATCAGTTGTCACCAAGAAGACCTTCTCCTGGAAGGAAAGGATGTCTTTTCTCCTTTGGGAGTGGTAGGGCATCATTGCACACATTTTTGTGTTATCACAGATTTGACCATCTGTAGCTACACATGGGTTCAAGAGTAGCAAAGAAGTAGATGACATAGCAGGCTGTAAAACCATGCCAGGTGTTTTTAAAGCTTTTAGGAGGAAGAAGGTATAATGTTGAACTCTTAAAATACTCTGACACCAAGATCTGTTGTTGTTCAAAAGTCAAATTCCAGTTGACATATTAACAGGATTTGTTGACTGTGCCATTATTTATTGCCACATAGCACATACTTATTGCCCTACTCAATTTCTAAGGCTAACGAATTGGGGAGCTCTTTTATAGGTCAGGGCTAGCCCAGGCTAGATCCAGCCACTGTTTAGGGCTGCAGTCACCTCAAAGCTTGACTGAGCATGGAGAATCTGATTCAAACTTCACCTACACAGTTGTGGGCAGCAGATCTTTGTTTCTTAGCGGACACTGTCCAGAGCCCTCCCTTTGTACATTGGCCTCCCTTTCTAGTCCTTAAGTTCCAATATGCTTCAAAATCTACCTGCTGGCTTCTCACTGGAGTTTATGCTCTGTAAGTTGCTAATAAGGCTCCAGGGTGGGATGGGAGTAGGTTCAAAGGGCTCTGGAGAAGAAAAGTACACATGCTCAGTCAGGGGTGTATGTCTCCCTTTGTCAGGTTTCACACTGGAACTAGAATGCCTTTCACTCTCCTCAGGCAGCACCTTGACTTCCTGAGCCTCAGTAACCCCATCTCTGTTTTAAGCTGTCATTTTCTTCTCTGGAGTGACAAACTGAAGGAACTACCAGTGAGGACTCAGGGACTCTAGAAACATCCAACCTCAGAAAGAGGACAACAGTCCATTAGGCCAGGGTATTTCAGTGGGAGGTGTGGCATAATATTTGAAGATTCCTGATGTGTGGAAGTTCTGTGCATCTCTCACACACGCCATCATTCCACCAGCCTCCGGAGAGCAGAAAATGTATACATTGGAAACCTATAATTCCTTGAGTCATCTAAAGATTTGAACAAATGTAACAGATTCCCAGTGGACTCTGTGTTGGTTTAATATGATGGTCTTTCTAAAAATATGACCAGAAGGGCTAGCAGGGGAAACATGTTTTAGAGTTGGGCTAACCTGGCACTACTTGGTTGTAGGGCTTGGAGGAGCAGCTATTCCTTGACATATCCAAGCCTACATGTATACAGAATGGAAAATCACCTGCCTGTGAAACTATGTAAAACATAGGACAATATATTTCAAAACAACACTCTAGAAAATATTGCTTTCTATTTTATGCTCTTGAAATTTTCTAAATTAATCCGGTCAGAATATGGATTTTTTTTAATTGGGAAAATATCTTTATAGTTTCTGTGTTTTCCATTCATTGGCCTTTATTGAATATGCCACGTGTGAGAAAGGTGCTTAAGAGTCTGGGTCCCCCTGAGAATTTGGGGTCAGAAGTTCTGGAGTGGTATCTTGTTAGCAGATGCTTTCTCATTCAAATTTGCAGATGGAGGTTGTGGGGAAACTCTCAGGCTTGGGAGGCTTGTCAGTCACTTTGGCTTAATCGTTTTAGGTATCAGAGAACTTTAGCCTCAAAAGCACCACACTGTGGATGCCATGAAGATATCAGTTGTTCTAGGTGATTTCCCCATGATTTGTGAGCCACCACAGTAAGATTAGGCAAGGTGCAGGCCCCATTCTATGGAAACCCCGTCAGCCTCTCGTGTGACATGAATGGAACAATTTACTACTTTTCCAGGCATCATTTCAGAATGCATGCAGGGACAGGGCACCTGGGAATGTCTGTGGGATGCAGCCCTGAAGCTGAAGGACAAGGAAAAGCAGAGGAGGTTTGAGCGGGTAAGAAGACCAAGGTCCTGAGCACTGAACTCTTAAGCATCACTGGCTGTCCACCGGGTGTGGAAGGCCTGGCTTTCTCACCGACTTCTGTTTGGGGCCATTGTCTCAGCTCCCTCTTTAAGCTATAGCTTAAAGGCTTTGATGTGCATCTTAACCTGTTGAAAATCTTTTCCCAACTCCATGCTACCCCAGCTGTGAATCCCATGTCCTTCTTTCTTCTGGTACCTTCCTAGAATATCAGCACCAGTGGCCTTAGATAATACTGTGCTCACCACATCACTGCTGAGAACACTCACAGCATCCTAGTGTCTCCCTGACAATGAATATGACACCTGACCGAGTCAGTAAAGCCTGTGGGTACTAGATTCTGTCTCCTGTAGGAGGATTGGGGATGGGGTGCTGGGATCTGAACCAGCTACGCACGATGCCAAACACAACATAAGCAAGCACCCTATCACTGAGCTCTACCCCAGGCCATTTGTCAGACTTTTTCATTTGAGACAGGGTCTCTCTAAGTTCCACAGGCTTCTATGCCCTTGCTTTGTATCCTAGACAGACTTCATCCCAATCCTCCTGCCTCCAGCTCCCTGGTAGATGGGATTTTAGTTCTACACCTCTGGCCCTTGCTCTGCTTCCTTCACACTTCCCCATTCCCAACATCTATTAGTAGCTAACCTCAAGTGGGTCACGTAACTCTCAAGTGAGTCAGATGTTTTTTTTTTGCATAGATCCCTTTACTATGTGTTTCTCCCCCACACCACACACACCACAAATACTACACACACCACACACACCACATATACCACATGGATAGCTGCCACATACTGTCAGATGTGTCAGCTCAACAAAAGCCCCAGCCCCTAGACATCTCCTCTGTAGGGTTTTCTTCTGTCTCTTGGTCTTTCCCCCACCCACTATTTTTTTTAAAAAATCGTGACACTACAACTTTTATTGCCTGTGTCCCCACGTTGGTGGTGTTCCTTTCAGCACATAAACTCCACCTTATGATTTCCACCTATGTGCCTGGGGTACATGCAGGGTTTTGAACACACCCATTGCTTATGAGTGACTGCAGGAACACTCCAGAAGGACCAACAGGATTCTGATTTCTGAAATAAACTCATCTTTCTGAATATTCAATAGTACACACACTGCCCTACCTATCCAAACATAAAGACCAAGATGTCCCTTCATTTTAGTCTGTTCTTTTCTGAGGAGCTAAAGGAGTATGTGTAGGCTGAGTGACAACAGGACCTTGTCCTGGGAAGAGAAAAGCTGCACACTGGAGTCTGTTTCCTCTGGCCAGCTTCACAGTTGAGATCCACCCACTGACCAGAGAAGAAATCAGATGTGAAGTTGGGCTGTATGGAGCTGAGGCTTCCAGAAAGCACACTTGCTCACAGCCTGCCTTTCTGCCCAGGGACTGAGGACTAGCCGGGTAGCCCCACTCAGCCGCCGGGACTCAGAGCCAAATGCCCACGAGGACAGACCAGATTGCCCTCTTCTCTGCTGAGCCTTATTGAAGATGGCAATGAGGAAACTGCACCAAGCTGACCAACAAGACTGGGCAGTTGAAAGCTTCAGGAGGTCAAACCAAGTGCCTTAGAATCTATGAGGCCAATAAGACCGAAGCATCAAGGAGTCTATGAGAAGCCCTAGGATCCCAGGACACGAGGACTAATGAAGTTTAAAGTTTGAAGGAAGATAGCAATAAAATAAATGCAACAAACACATGGGAGATCCAATCCCAGGAGAGGGGAAATGTGTGAGAAATGAATTAGGCAAAATAGGGATGTATTTTGTAGGCAACCATACTGATTGCCTAGGGATTCTTGGAGGCACCATTTCCAGCCTTTGAGGATAACAAGGAAAACTGTCTCCCAACCCCCGCCATCTCTTCCCCTCTTTCTCTTTCACCATTAAATAAATGCTACGGTGTCTGTGTCTGTACATCTTACCATGAGTGCCACAGCAGGTCAGATCTGCCAGCACTCTCTGGGCAGGAAATCCGGCTGAGAACCTCTTCATTAGTACAGTCTCCAGAGCTGAAGAAAGCTGCTACAACAGATGAACTTTAATTAGGGATCCCGCTGTATGGGGGACATCCCTAGGGCCTTCTGTGACTTCAACTTTTACAGCCAACACCTGTTGCTTTGTTTGACTTACTAAAGTGTGGGTGTAGAATGCACTTCCTTTCTGGCTGCTGTGACACCAAGTGGATTTGTAAGTCCTCTAGCTGGTAGTCAGGACTAAGGGGACCCAGATGGAACGTGGCCTTCCCTGCCACTACCATGGCAACTGAAGACAAAACTGTTTTCTTCACCAAATATTTATTCTGGTCTGAGTATAAAACTAGACTAAGTTATCTCCTAGGCAGACAATGTAATGGTGGTTGACTCAGAGCAGGAATGGGAAGGCACCTTGTAAAGGGGAGGCAGGAAGAGTTGAACTACTCTGGAATACTAGGAAAAGAGAGTGCTTCTGCTTCCCGAGTCTCAGCTTATCTATCCTAGAAGGAATTGAAACAAAGAGAAAGAAGTGGCAAGGCCACTGTGTAAAATGCCTATTGTACCTCTCAGATGCAGAGCTGGTCACCAACCCACAGGAAGGATGTTGTTATTGTCTGGGAGTGGGTGAGGCCTGCTGAAAACAATCTGTGGTATGAGGAAATGTTAAACAAGTTTGTCCTGTTCTTATTAGGAGAGGGGTATTGAGCTGACTTGAAATACTGCTAAACCACCACTGAGAGGTGAACGAATTGTCCATAAGGACCTTAGTGGCACAGCCTAGGAAGCAGCCGATTTATAAACAGCAGCTGCAGGGCTCAGCTGGGGGCACAGGCTAAGAGGCCACCTTTAACTTCTGCCTCATTTTCATACACACTTTCCATCTTTAAATCTTACCAGCTGGGGTTAGGTTTAAGCATGTTCTCAGCACAGCTAGCCTTAGGAGACCTTAAAAAATTCCCCTTGCTTTATCCACTTCACCTGAGCTGGTTTGCCTTTATTTACATACTAATTGAATAAGCAATGCTATTCTAACATGCTGGAAGTGCTGGAGAGTGAATCCAGGGCCCATGTACACTGTGCGTGCCTTCTGCATCCAAGCTACATCCTCAGCTCCACTTTCTTTTTCCCTAACTCTGTGTCTCACAAGGGTTACAACAAACAACATTTAAAAATAGAAACACTGGGGGACCATGGAGATGGCTCAGCCAGAAAAGCACTCACAGCACATGCATGAGAATCTGAGTTCACCCCCAACCCCCCATCTGCACTTAAAGCTAAGAATGGCAGTATGTACCTGATCTCAGCCCTGAGAAGAAGGAGGCAGGGGGACCCCAGGGGTTCACTAGCCACTCAGCCTAGCCAACTAGGAAGCTGCAGGTTTACTGAGAGATCGTGTCTCCAAAATAAGATGAAGAATGAAGAAGCACCTGAAGCTCGGCTCCAGCTGCCACACACACGCACACACACACACACACACACACACACACTGCACATATACACAAGCATACATCCACAGCAACACAAGCAGACACACATGAGGATACCCCATAGCAACATGCACTTACACACAAGTGTACACCCACAGAAACATGTTTAAACAAACACCCCCCCCCCAACAACACGTTCTACCAAACACAAAGAAATGGAGATTTTATGTGGAGGAGTGTGAAAAGGAAATGTATTGAGTTAGTGGGTGGAGCAGTGGTCCTTAATGTCCCAGGAAACCTTGGCACTATGGGTAACTCACTAGAACACCATTACTCTCCCCTCTGTGCTATGCTCAGGGTAAGGAGCTGGGATTCTTATTTTTAACAGTTTCTCAGTGTGGCTGTTGATGTTGGAGACTTTTGGAGTTTTACTCTTTCTGTTTTGACCCCATATCTGTAATTTGGTAGTCAGGGATCACGATTTTACAAAACATCTGTACTCTAGGTTCAATCACACACAAAACAGAGCTGATGGTAATCTGATGGGTGTGAGGCCAAGCTGATGTTCACAAAAGTATCTAGTGTAGTGCTAATTTATCTGAGCGCTCAGTCTCTTAATTACAAATTATTGTCTTTTTGTCTTGTCAGGAAGTACAGGTTTTCTTAAAGAAGGAAGATCCAGGGAGCTGCTATAATACTGTAACTCATAGTCTAACTCATATCCTAATAGAGCTGTGGTATTGATTTCTGAATCATAGCACAAAACCTGAGCAGCTGAAATTAGTTTCTGATGAACAACCTTTTTAGTACTAATTTTTGCAACAGATAAAAACAGACAACATGATCAGAGGTTAAATGGTGTCGACAACTGTGCAACCATGTGAATGATCTTAATACTGTAGACTTGCGCATTTAAAGTGGTTAAAAAGTAAATTCCATATTGTGTCTGTTCTATCTTAAATTTAAAAGTAGCATGTGATCCAAAGATGGCATTCTGCCTCCCCTGTAATGGTCTCCTATAGTGATATTCATCTTAGCACGGAGCTTTACAGCTATTGTACAAGTTATCCTACTTAGTTTGAAAGGGCAGCCTGGGGAGACACCTGCTCTAGTTATAAAGAGTCCTTTCTGGAGTGAGTGCTGTGGGCTTCATACTGCAACAGGAACATGTTCTAGAGATGAGCCTGGTGGAATCTCAAGTTCCCTAAGCTGAATTAGAGTTCATTCTCATACATAAAACCTTAATCTTCTGGATTCGCATTGGGTGATTGAACAAGAAAATGTCCCTATGCACTTTACTTGATGGTAAATCCAGATCTAAGCAACCTGGGTTCCAAGGTGTGTTAGTCCAATATGCATTGACCTACCTGTTCTTCAGCACCATCTACAAGTAAGACTATGAAGACCTTCTACATGGAATTTAGAAAAATCAACACATACCACAGCTTGGCTCAGCTGCAAGAATTTCAAATAAGCATGTCTAGCAATTTTCCCCAAACCTTGCTACCCTGACGCCTTCTCCGGCAGGGGGATGCTTCTGGTTATCCTTTGAGAGTTTGGGAATGATTGATGTCTAAGGCTGGAGATAACCTGTGAGTCACGTTTACGTCTCATTGAAACTTTACATCGATACCTTAAATAATCTCACTACTTCTTAGTTCATACAAAAGAACGACAGTAAATTATGTATGTGTTTGTTTCTTCCTCTAGTTCAGCTTCTTCCTTTGTTCTTGTGACTCTGGGACAGGCTGTGAATAGACTTCCACGATTTCTTAAAGCCTGTAACTATACTGAGACAGAATGGAATTACTAAAAGCCACCAGGTCCAGGATTTGAGTGTTTGCCTGCCCTTTAGCATGAACTCTTGAACAAAACTGTGTAATTCTCCTGAGCTATAGTGTCCTTGTGTACAAATGGGATCATACATGAAGGAATGTTTGGGGTTGAGTGAGAAGATTCTTATAAAGCATTTAATTTAGTGCTTGGAGATAGCAGAAGTCTTTAAGTATTAGCCATTAGATTGGCCCATGTTTCTTGGCTTCCTTACTGCTACTGTACTATTATTTCGTTAATGTATGCCTCTCCATCTACATAATGATATTATAAAACTATATTTTGTAAGTCTCATGAATTTGCATAGCAAGTTACAGCTTACAGTTTGCTTATTTGATTGCTGTAACAACCATGGGAAATCATACACTAGAGATAGCTTCTTTACACAGAAGAAAACCAGCTCAGAGACCTGCAGCCACTAGGTTTAGATTGAGTTAGAGCAAAAGGTCAAATTGATGGATCCTTTAGTCCAGTGTTTTCTTGTTAGTCTCTCTCTGTAGCCCAAAAGCATCCTGCACTTATAATTCTCTTGTTTCAGCTTTCTAAGGGCTAGGTTTCCCATCCTGACCCTTCCCGGCACTTTTATAGCATGTAAGATAGCATACAAAAGCTACAGGGGTTCATGTTGCCAACCTAAGAACAAAGAAGGACAGTGTTACAAGCTTTTTGCTTTAATAATTTGCTTATTAGGAAAGCTATCCACGAGTGTGTGCTTGGTGAATAGGATTACAATGTCTTTTCCCTTCACCACTGAGCATCCTTAACTCATGTAGGGCACTGTGGCTGCCTGAATGATGGTTTTGGGAGTCCATGTGTTCTGGCAGTTTCAGGTCACATTGGGTGAGATTTGACATGAGCTAATCATGCCCAAGGTAATAAAGCTAACAAAATGGGGTCACCATGGCACTTTCTTGTGAAAATTAATCTCAAAGATTATATCCATATATTTATGTCTCCTAAGTAGCTGACTTTACAATCTGATTTTTAGATTACTTAGTAAAACTTTAATTTTTGAAACAACATGAGTTAGTGCTATTTTTCAGAATAGAATTTTCTTTCAGACGTAATCATGGCATAAACAGAGCTGTTGATGAGACTTGTGGACTCTAAAAATGATAATAAATAATCTTGATATTTTTCTCATACATTTTGGAAACTTAAAGAGTCTTGCACATTATCCACGTGGAAGATGAAATATCAAAATTGCTACGAGCATGCGTATTAGAACGCAGAGTGTCAGGCCTAGGGAGATGTGTCCAGTTCCCAGCACTGGCAATGCCCTCTCTGGCTTCCTTGGGTACCAGGCATACATGTGGTACATATACATATATGTATGCAGAACACTTTATATGCATAAAATAAAAATGGACAAGTCTTAAATAATTTAAGAGTCACTGTTAATTGAACAACTGGGGGAGATAATTTCACCCTAAGTCCCAGCTTCTCTTTCCATCAAACAATGTTTACTAGGACCTGCCTCAAGGTAGTGTGGCTGGGAACATTCTGTGGGAAGGTGGAGATGGTACCTAGTAATGTCAGATATTACCATCATCATCATTTTCCATGATAGATTCCAAGGTCTTAAAACTAGGCTAGATGCAGCTGCCTCTGCAAATGCCTTGGTTATAGGTAAGACTGAAAATATATAGCTGTGGGCAAAATAGTATATGGTATACTAAAAGCATGTGGTTACTGGAGTCTTTCTACGAAATCACATCTGTGGGGTTAAACTGGGGGTAATTTTCGAACCCTGGCCTCAGAGTGTGCCTGCATTATCAAGTACTAAAATCCAGAGGCCTTCCAGATCTCAACATCAGACAGAATTGAATTACTCACCTCTGTGGGAGTCATGTGCTCCAAAATGCTGAAAACATTTGTCCAGAACTTTCAAGCCTTTGCCAGGAGACAACGCTAAGGACACTTGGTTCTTTTTCTTTTTCTCTGTTTAACTCTGTCTTGATGGATTCAACCAATAACTTTTATTTTACTTTATTCAGTGAATTTTCTTATTTGCTTGTGATGTAGTATCTTTTAAGAATTATTTTTTAATTATTTGTATGTGTATGAATTGAGGTGTGTGCGCATGAGCACAGGTACCTGTGGGAGCCAGAGGAGAGCGTTGGATTGTCTAGAGCTAGAGTTCTAGGTGGTTGTTAGCCCTCTGGCATGAGTGCTGGGAACCAAAATCGGGTTGTCTTTAAGGCAGCGGGCACTTTTAACTCCTGAGCCACCTCTTCTGCCTCTGTCCTAGCACACAGAGCAGAAGCATAATGCATATACGTACTTCACTGAACTGTGCCCAAATGTCTAGTATGTGTAAAACAGCATGTTACTGATGTGATCTCTGACTTGGAAGATTTTAGGTCCTATTAAGGACATGGAGGAAACACAGCAAACATACTTTAAAAATAAACCAAAATAGCACAACTCCGAAGCCTCCCCTTTAGAGGCTACTTCAGCCTTCAGCTGAATCAATGACCGGGTGTTGCTTATGAAAATGGTTTTGGGAAGTGTCTTCTGAAAACATTGAACACTTCTAATTCATACCTTTGATCATTAATTTAACATTTTATATTTCCAAAGTAAGTTTCTTATTGCTGAAGTCACAGCATAGACACACAGACTGTTTAGAAGAATGATTGGACAATAGAGAATACAATATAATCTGCTATGAAGCTAAAAAGCTGATGCCAGCACTTAGAATAAGATCATAATAGGGAGCAGAGGAAGCATTGGTGAGTGTGTACTGTTAGCGTGTTCATGCCGAGTCAAGGAGCCTCGCTGTGGGCCCACGGGAAAATGGCAAAGCCTTCGCCTTCTAAGGCTCAGAGACATGGCAGACTTCTTCTGGTCCGTGTGCAGATGCTGATGGAGTGTAGAAAATGTTCACCATAGACTCCTCCTCTAGTGTTCCCCTACAGAGACTGTTCGTGCTGAGATTATTAAACCATCTTTTTGTTCTGCTCTATAAGCTGCTTCTGTTCACCTGTATGTACTGACCCTGCCTCCGTGTTCACCTGTATGTACTGACCCTGCCTCCGTGTTTACCTGTATGTACTGACCCTGCCTCCGTGTTCACCTGTATGTACTGACCTTGCCTCCGTGTTTACCTGTATGTACTGGTCCTGCCTCCATGTTTACCTGTATGTACTGACCCTGCCTCCGTGTTCACCTGTATGTACTGACCCTGCCTCCGTGTTCACCTGTATGTACTGACCCTGCCTCCGTGTTCACCTGTATGTACTGACCCTGCCTCCATGTTCACCTGTATGTACTGAGCCTGCCTCCGTGTTTATCTGTATGTACTGGTCCTGCCTCCATGTTTACCTGTATGTACTGACCCTGCCTCCGTGTTCACCTGTATGTACTGACCCTGCTTCCATGTTTACCTGTATGTACTGACCCTGCCTCCGTGTTCACCTGTATGTACTGACCCTGCCTCCTTGTTTACCTGTATGTACTAGCGTTTTGGAGAGAGAACGGGCTGTGGTTTCCCCATCAGAGTCCAGTCACCCCAATCTTAGCTACCTCTGTGTGTCTATGTTTGTCTTCTCTCCACGCTCTTGCCACCCGCCACCCCAGTCAGGTCCGTGTCCCTGGAGTCTTGCAAAGATATGACACAATAACTTAAAGTTATTAAAACAGACCTTGATGGTTTTAGTATTTAAATACATACAGAGTCTTGAATGACACACCAGTTGCCCATGCCTGTGTTTAAACAGCTTCCATTCCATTTGAGAATTCTGCTTAGCAAACCCCTGGAGTCTACTCACTTCCTAGTCTAAGATGTCACTGAAATATCTTATATAGTCACTTCCATACCTTTAATTAGTATTCTATACTATTTTTATATCTACTAACTCCCTAACTCTTTCCAAATGGCGTGTCATCAAGGTTGAGTTCAGTTCCGATGTTGGGTGATCCCACATTTTCCCACAGCACTGTATAAATTCTGAGTCCACAACTGCAAAAACGTCAGCATCTTCTATGATGGTGTGTAGAGTTTTGCCACAACTCCAGAGAGGAAACAATCAACACTTAAAATCACAAGGAATGTGATCCTATGCCTACCCACAAATCCCACCTACCTGTGAGTCACAATCCATTTGTTTCCCTGCACTTTGAAGCTCACGCTTATGAATAGACAGAAATCAGATTGCTGTATGAGAGATTAGAATTATGGGGAATTTGAGGGAAACTGACACTTTATATGAGGGGAAAGAAAGCTGTCACCTCAAGAATACCCATCAAATCTAAAAGGAGAGAATAAAGAAAAAGGCTTCATTTGAAAAGAGATGTCACTTAGCCTGCTACTGAGGCACCTTGCCCCAGAGCAGACCCACCAATTCCTGTTGGCAAACACAGCGGCTGAAAGCAGGTCCAACTTGGCAGACTCAGGCATGTATGGAGATGCAGCTTCAAGATGGCGCGCTCTCCCTCAGGCTGTGCAGAGACCGTGGGCTGGATGTGAATGGGAGTTTTGTATGAAGGCTGTGGTTGAGCCCAGGGCCACTCGGTAATCAGGGCAGCGAGGCCCATGAATCCGGAGGACGATACTTTTCATACAGCTCCTCACTCTCCGTTCAGGGTGAAGTACAAGGAAGCTCTCAGGGCTTACCCTGCTTTGATCTTTCTTTAAGTTCGGCGCTGAGAGGGGGACCCACAGCACCATCTCCTTTCATATATGGTAATTAGCGCTGCTCTCTGGGCGGCTGTGATCCCTGCGCTGCTGGAAAGGGGAGCAGGAGTGGGGATTCAGAGCAATTGTTTGCTGTGTTGGTGACTGTGATGTTGCCATGGGAAAGCTCGGGACTTCAGGAGAGTTTGTGTTTTGTTGGGCGAGATGCCAAGCTTCCGTGACTTATTACAGCACCCCGAGTGAGCAGAGGGGGTGCACAGAACAGCATCCTATGCAGCTACAAGAGGCAGGACGGCTCTCATCACAGGGCCGGAAGAAGAATGGATGCTTGCTTTAGTTAGGCTCAGGAGCTACCGAAAGATCCGGCATTTTAGAAATCTATGGGTTTAGTCCTTTAGTTTTGGAGGAGAACCAAGTCAATTCCTCATGCCCCCACCTACAAGGAAACAAAACTATGTGCATATAAAGAACTCTGGTAAAGAATGCTATGCTGTCAGATAACCACTCCGACTATAATTGCTGCCTAATCTCCATCCAGCCTCAGGAAAAGCACATGTTCACAGTATCAACTGCTTTAGTGTGAAAAGTTCATCTTATCCACACGGCTTCTCTCAGATAGAGTGAGTCTCTAGACTGGCTCCCCTGGACCTCTGCTGGTGCAGGAGAGTTGGACATTTGAACCTCAGATTTAAGCCAGAACCTGATCAAGCCTGATAGAACCTGATCAGTCATCACTGAAAGCAAGAGATTTCTTTTCCATATAAAATTTTCATATCAAAATTTGCATAAAAGAAAACTTGGGAGCTTTGTGAACTGTGCTGCTCTTTCAGATAATAAAGCCCTTAGCAGTAGTCTGCTCAGCCCTTCCGGTCCAGATCGGGCCTGCACTGTTTGGACATTGCCTACAAGTTCTCTGGAAGCCCAGTCATTTGAAGAGTTCTCATCCATTGCAGAGAGTTCTTGGAAAAAGAGAGAAGTTCACAGTTTTCATTTTTAGCCTCAAACAGATATTAACACACTGACCCTTCCCCTCAGCACTGTGGGCCCGGGCGTGCGGGGCAGTGCAAAGCTTCAAGGAAAGGGCTCCACTTTCTCTGGAATGTATTTAAAGTGACAGACTTACAGGATGGGAGTGGATATAAGGAGAGGCATGTTTAAAGTGCTGAAATACTGGGCAAGCTTTGCATGGGACCCTTAGGGGCTGTTTTGCAGTAGCAGCTCCTCACTCCTTGGGTTGCCTTCCACAGTGGTTGCTGCTTTGCCAGTTCATTTGGTTGCCAGGCTGACTGTTGACTTTCACCCACTTTGATCTGTGAGGGACAGATTTTGCCTAAAGACAGATGTTTTCACCTCCCTTAACTTTCAGGGACTGGATTTCCAAGTTCTGGTAACATTCAGAAGAGTTAATGATGAAAGGTGTGGAAACTTTTCTAACAGGCAAAATGGTCTCTTCATGGACTAGACTACTGGTTAACAACCCACAGATCACCCAGGGCCCTTGAGAAGTGGACTACACATTGGTGGGATTATATTTTTAAGACTTCTCCCGTTTTGTAGAGTCTCAAGTTTATTTTATACAGGATAAATTCTGTTTGTCATCATCATTAGAAGTTAAGTAGACATTTGGCAATGAGACAGCTTTGGTTCAGAGTTAGTCATTACACACACACACACACACACACACACACACACACACACACACACAGAGTACAGCATCATCAGCACCCTGCACCAGGCTGTCCATGTACTGAGGTTACTGAAGCTGGACTGATACGCTTGTCCAGTCTGTGGGTCAGTATAGACATTCAATAACTGTACTCTCCATCGTGGGATCTCTTCAGTCCCCAAACCCCCTGCTCCCCTGCCTGTGTTTCTCTGCCCTTTAACGTTTGGCAACTCCTGATATTTTCATTGTCCCCATGTTATTTTAAAATGCGATGGTTTGAGTTTAAGAGAATTATACAGAATTGCTTCTGAACGGGTGGAAGTGGTCTCTTTTGGCCGCAGACCTCTATTTTTGCATCAAAAAGTTGTTACAAAGGGTACAACCCTACTTTCCTCTCCGTAAATGAGGATTTCTTGACTTAATAATGATATTTTGGGATGTTATTCTTAGCCCAGGGAATTGTAACTTTCAGGACTTTGGAATTTGCAAAAACTGGTTGAGTCAGTAGCTTCTTAAGTAAAAGCAAAAACAGCCTAATGTGTAACAGCGCACACAGCATAAAGCAATTGGCGGCTTCTCTCTTTTTTTCTTTGAGGACCTTTGAGATGCTTCAGCCCAAGGAGAGCCACTTCTCACTTGCTAGGCCCACCTCAGTTCATCTGCATTTTAACTACTGCAACTCTTCCAAGCTGACTCCCCCCACCGCCTTCCACTCTTCTGCCAGTTACGTTTCTAAACTATAACTTTTTGTATTATGTACCTGCTTAAAACCTTTCAGTGGCTGTCTGCTCGCAGTGGACACTTAGAGTTTCCTATATAAATCTGAAACTTGTGGATGCCAGTGTTGGGAAAAATCTAGACTTTTTCTAGAAACTTAAGTGTGATGAAAGTCAACCTGACTTCTCATACTGAAGGGCACGAGGCAATGTAGAACCTTAGCACAACCAGGCCCTCTCCTGAGATTAGACTAAGGCAGGCTTGCACCTCAAAGGTGTGTTGACTTCTGATTAGTAGAAAAGGAGATGTGCAAACTGGTCTACATCTCCAACACTGTTCTTTTTTACACAATAACTGTGCACACATTTACTGGTGGGAGTATTGACCTGAAACAGTAGCTACTGGTTTGGTTGTGTGCTTATTGTTTTTTTCTCAGATACTCTGGGCAGAAGTCCATCGCCATGGTCCTGTGCCAACCCCCAAAGCTTAGGGAGAGAAAGGAGTCATGGAGAGACATCACAACTTCTTCAGGCACCAGGCAGTCTTAGGGCAACATGTTCAACCTGTTTGGGTACCATTTGTACTTGTGTGTTTGGATCTGCTCCTGTGGGACACTCAGTTCATAACTTGTATTCGGCCTCCTCTGGCCTCATCTGGAGTCCAGTTTGGTTGTACAATCATTATTTCTCAGACATACCCTTGGCTTTGAAGTCATTCAAAGGAGGAAAGGAAAACAGAGCTCTTTCCTTTCATATACAAAGTTCTGGGGCTCTAAAATGGCTCAGCTTGCAAAGGCTTTGCTGCCAAGCCTGACAACCTGAGTCCAGTCCCTTTATCCACATCATGGAAAGAGAGAACTAAGTTTACTGAATTGAGCTCTGACCTTCAATAGAACCCACTGATGTGTGTGTGTGCACACACACACAGACACACACACACACACACGCATGTGAAATGTTTTAAGTGGAACATACCAGTGCTGTTACAAGGGCTGTATCAGCTGCTATTTGTTGATAACACACTTCAGCAAAATTTGAAAAACATGTTTTTTTTCCTGTTTTTCTCTGTGGTCTGGTCCATAGGCGACCATCTCTGTGACAGAGATGACTGTAATTCTGGAAAGGCTGGCATGGGAAAATCCATCTGATATTCTGACATGACATAATACTTTGATCAACTTATGTATTGGTAAATTATGCATAAATTTAATGCATAAACAGACCACCATTTGGGAAAACAATTCAGATGCCTAAGAAGGAAGAACCATCACCCGTAGAAGGTGAGAGTCGTATGCTCCGTTCTCTCAAGTAGCGTCAGGAAGCGTTAGTAACAGAATGTCACAACTACATGCGCGGTCAATGTTTACCAGGCATTTGATTTTTTTTCTGAAGAGCCCTTGAATTCATTAAAGGTTGGCAGAGTCTGTCTAGAAAGCATTTTGGCAATATCTTCCAAGAGCTATAATAAAGCCTGTGCCCTTTGCCTCAGTCATTTCACTTCTGGGAATCTCTCAGAGGAAAGAATCCAGAATATGGAAAAAGTGATATGTGCAAAAATAATAAGCATTGTGAAGCTGCTTATAATAAGGACAGGCACATAAGCCTTAAATGCTATGGGAGAAGACAGACAGTCCTGGGCAGCCACACGTACAAGTTAGAATGTATGCACAAGGACGGTGTGTGTCTGTGTTTTAGTTGGTTGCAAGAAATAGGAAAGACTTTGGCAGATGAGAGAAATAATTCATTACAAGGACATGATGGGGGAGAATTGAACAGGCTGAATAATCAAATGCAGAGACAGGAAGGACCCAGAGAAAGGATGCCTGTTCTGGTAGGAGACACTGCCTCAGGGCACCTCCAGGAGAAAGTGCCCACTTGGTAGTCAGCACAGGAAGCCACACTGCTTGACAGCCACACACCAGAGTGGGCTCCTCTCTAGAAATAGGGACATGTGGATGCTAAGCAGGGCAGAGCAGCAGATGTACAACCCGTGGTAGCATGATTTCTGTCTTCCCTTTGTGATCCACCGTCAATGTGAGTGGGCACATGCAGAAACTGCTGCTGTACTAGACAACTCCATGAGCTACCTAAATAGAAAGGGCTTAGTAATAAAAATACCTCATGGGGCTGTTATAAAAATTGAATAACGTAGCATATGAGAAAGTACATGCATATTTCCTTATACAGACCACTAAAGGTACTTTTGAAACCTAAATAAAGGCTGCAAGGTATAAGGAATGGGGTTACAATGGCTTTTGATGTTTGTAGCCAACAAGGATTTGCTAAGTTATACATGGTAGCAGGTGATAATAATTGTAAAAATGTGTGAATCGTGGCTCTACTTAGATTTTTCTCTGACAGTTATTAATCTGTGTAAGTAAAAGCGTTAGCACCCATTATCTGAGCGTGGGTCCAAGAAACACAATTCACAAAGTGACTGGATAATTTTTTTCTGTTTTTGATTCATTCCTACAGCCTCTGTTATGGTGTGTAAGCTGTAAATTAATTTAGAGCACTTAAAATAAGCATCATGTCGGAAAAGGTTGGATAAACATACATTCATGAGGAACACTTGCTATACATGCCTCCCTGTAAAACCCAGGGAGCAATCCTGAGAAATATCTCGTCAGCTCATCAGGGGTCATCCAAGTCCCAGGAGACGTGCTTCATTAACGAGTATCCCACAGGCTGTCATGGTTGAAGTAACTGGAGTCTGTGTGGGCAGTAGCTCTGCCTGGAGTTTCTCAACAACCTCAAGGATGTTCCTCACAGAGCTGGGACAAGGCTGGGGAGGGACAGGCACATTGGGTGAACGTGCAGAGAGAACTACTTCCTCTGGCCCCTTGCTGTTCTCTGGGCCTCCCAATTTCAGGTCCTTTGTACCCCATCCACTTTCCCCATTGTCCCAATATTGCTGAAAAAAGAACAAATTATAGGTGTAATAATAAAAGAGAAATATTTGCTTTCTTACTAGGAAAATGAATGCTTTATTTGCTTATAAACTTTTTAACTGTGATCTCGCTGTGTAGCAGAGGCTGCTCTCAAGCCTGTGACAATGCCGTTTCTGCCTCCATGGGTTGGAATTTTAGCTGTATATCACCTATTAGCAGTTCGTAATCGATATGTACCCGCATTTATGTGAGTGAATTGCTTTTATTATTATTTATATTTTCCAGCCAAATATAAGTATACACGAATTCTACCACCACCATTACCACACACACTCCCAGGACCTTTAATCAGTTGATATTAAAATCCATTATGCCAAGAGGTTCATTGAAAAGCATAAAATAGTCATGATAAAAATTAACAATTATGAGTGCTTACTATTGGCCAGAGAGGAGCTAAGCAGTTGAACATTATATCCTCAAAATAATCTGATAGGGTGATATTTATTCCCATTGTATAGATGAAGAAACTAAGGCTTAGTGGTTTCGATGTCTAAAATCCCAGTGGCAACCACAGAAGAACTAAGTCAAGCCTGGAACCCTGTCCATGTTTTGCACATGGTCTATGAAGATGTCCTGCTGGTCTTTCAACAGTCATCAGCAGCCCTCTTCCTGTCTGACTCAGTGGCCAAAGTTTCTGGGGTCATGAACCCTCTTATGATGTCACCTGATACAGGGATCCTCCCTTTCTCCAGCCTCTTATCTTGCTTTTGCTGACTTCCCTTCCAGCCTTTCCACTGTGTGCACTAAAACTCTTTTCCATTGTAAATAAATGTCCTCACACCCAGTTTCCCCGGGCTGCCTTCACCTCCAGGCTCCAGTGCAGAGGTGATTCCCTACGAAAGTCTATCTTTCCTTCTTTCATTCTCCAAGAAAATGAGGAAGCCCAATGAACTGGAAACAGAACTAGGAGCTGGATTCATTTTAACCTAGCCCCCAACTGCATATCCTATCCTCTGCCTCACTCCCTGGAATTCATATCTATTGTTGAGACCCTCAGAAATAAAGGAGGCAACAATTTCGTAAGTAAGGTGGTCCCTGGGAGTAGCCCTCAGCTGATGGGATACGTCCCCTGGGGGCCTGGGGTGGCAGGAGGGAGCTTCAAGAAAGATTTCTCAGGGGTATACAGTAGACTTCAGAGTTTGACTGTCATGTTCTCCCCCACCTTCTGTGTGTGTCACACATTTGTTTGAGTTTGTGTGTGTGTATCTGTATGTGTGTGGTGCATATGTGTGTGTTCGTGAATATATATATGTATGCGTATGTGTGGGTACATGTGGATGTGTGTGGTAGTTTGAATAGGTATGCCCCCTCCCATAGATTCATGTGTTCAAATGCTCATACAGTAAGGCACTATTGGAAGGTGTGGCCTTGTTGGAGGACATGCGTCACCGTGGAGGGCAGGCTTTGAAGTCTCATATGTTCAAGCTTCACCCAGCGTGGATCACAGTCTCCTCCTTCTGCCCACTGATCAAGATAAAGAACTCTCAGCTCCTTCTCCAGCGCCATGTCTGCCTGCGTGCCACCATGTGTTAGCATGGGAGACTGGAGTAAACCTCTGACACTGTTCGCCAGGCCAGGACAAAGCCTCCACCTCAGGTGTCTTCTTCTGTTACATGGAGCAGGGGTCTCTTGTGGATACTTGCCATCACTCCCAGCTTCGCTATGAGCACCCTCATGCTGCTTGTTTTTACAGTACTTTACCCACGGAGCCATTTCCCCAGCCCTGGGCTGTTCGGCAACACAGCTACAGTTGCCACTGCCTCTCTCCCCAGTGCATTTAGTGCACTTCCGGATTGCTTCCAGGTTCACTACTTGGATTCAACCTCTCACAGCACACTGCTGAGACATCTAAGACAAAGCAAGAGAGAAAAGAAATTAAGAAGTCGGGGAACTGAACTAGGCTCATGTGGATATTGCTTCCTAATCGCTTTGGTTCACCAGGCCTCCTTCTGACCTAGCAGCAATGCCTGCGCCACCACCCCGTTCCTGAACAACGTGCACTGTAACAGCCCCTTTGCTTCTGATGAGCTTTACTTAGCTGCCTGTCAAGTTTGCGCCTCTTCCACACATTTCCATCTTGCCTGGGCCTTTCTTCTTCTAAGCATCTGCTATCACCAGCACATATAAACACTGGCCAAAGAAATACAACACTCAACCTAGCATCTCCTCATCCTCAACCATAGCATCACTGAATGCTCAGTCAGATAGCCCAGTGTTTCATCTACCTCTGCTTTTGTCTGTGCGTCCATCTTCCCTCCCTCCCTCCCTCCCTCCCTCCCTTCTTCCCTCCCTCCCTCCTTCCCTCCCTCCCTTCATCTTTCCTTGTGATTTTTGAACTAGCATCCCACTGTGTTCTCCAGAAGCCCCTGTTCCTCCAGTACAGACACCCTGTCTTAACCTCGCACCAGTTTTTGGTCCTTCCCTCTGCTTCATGACTGTAAATCTCATTTTCCCCAGACCTGATACCGAGCAGTGGAATTACCTTCCCTCTGACCTTCCCTTGCAGTTTTCTAAGCAAGGGTCACCTTGTGTGCCGAGGAGCAAGGGAGTATCGGGCCAGTAGAATCCTCTAAAAGTACCTCAGAAGCAAGGCACATGGATGAAGACACGGCAATCAGACTAGCATGGTGAACAGAGATTATCTGAACACACCAAATATATAAAAACCAAACATTTAAGAAAACAAAAACCACAGGGCATGGTGACCTTTAATCTCAACACTCAGGAGGCACAAATCTCTATGAGATCTAGGCCAGCCTGGTTTACAGTTTTAGGACAACCAGAACTACTACACAGTGAGACCCTACCTCAAAATCACAAAAGAAAAAAGAAAAAAAAAAGCCTTATTGTTGTGTAATTATTGGTCTGAAAATTGGCAATAGTAGAGAGAATTTAAAGTATTTATCCCCTTTTCCTTCAGCAACACTGTTTCCATGTATACAGCATTCCAGATAAGTAGAAAATTCTTTACCAATGATTTTTAAGTTCTAAAAATAGAGGGGAGAGTTTTTTTTAATTAAATCATCATTTTATAACCACTAACAAAACAGCTAATTTAGGCAAAGTCATGAATTGTATTACAGGATTTGTGCTTGTCTAACATCTCTCCTGGTATTGCACCTTGACCACAGAGACTCACACGCTAGGCAAGAGCTGTACCATCAGCATCAGGGAATTAATCCATGAGATGAAACCTTATACATTTGGCCACAGAGGAAGGCTTGGACTTCTGACATAGTTGAGGATGATACTGAACTTCTAATTCTCCTGTTTCGACCTCCCCGGTAACCTGGGTCACAAGTTTGTGTCACCAGTTTCTGCAGTGCCGGGGGTGAGACCCAGAGTGTCACGCATGCCAGGCAAGCCCTCTGCCCGTCAAGTGAAAGCACTGGCAGCCCTCCTCGAGTTTTTATTCTTCCCATCTTTCCTTCTCCATCCTGGATCCAGTCCTGCCCCGAGCTGTGGCCTGAGACCCTTGCTCAGCAGTGGCTCACTGTGCCTGTCATGTGTACAGTCGCTGTCTTGCCATGGTCAGCAGGAAGCCACGGTGAGAATTCAGACTATACAGCCACTCTTCTGGGCACCGAGTATCTAAGCAAGTGAGGCGTTTGCCTCAGTTTCCCCATTTGCTAAGTGAATGGGACACAGTATCTTTTGATTGTTCAAGGACTGACTGGCTTATCTTGGTCAGTTAGGTTTCCTGCATGAACTGTCTTCAAACATCATTCGGAGTTTAACAGTTAATCTGCCTTCTGGGTTAGTTTTGTTCTCTCTCTGCGGCCGCTGTGGGAACATCTCTGAAAATTAAGCAGTTAGGGGAGGTATTTTTCAGTTTATTCGCTGCATTCCATTAGCTGATAATGGAGTAAAAGAAATGAGTGTGTGATACACGGTAAGAAATATTTTCTGAATTTCTGTGGTATTTTTGTGTCTGTTTGTGCACTGGGTACAATGGGCAGACTGTAAAGTGTGAGTCATGGTAAAAATTAAGTTTGAAAGCCATAGCTTGGGGAGTGTGAAACCTACCAAAAGAATCAAACCGACAAATAAACAAAACCTCGGTGCATTACAAATGAATGGCCAGAAGCTTACCCAAGTGTTCCTATTGGCGCCACAGCCTTAGAATCTATTTTTTAACCATTAAACACTTTCATGGTGCACATACATGGATGGAAGAGGAAGAGGAGAAGGAGGAAGAAGAGGAGAAGAAGGGAAAGACAGAAAAAAGGAGAGCAAGGGAGAGCAGGAAAGTACATGAGATTTAGCAGTAGTAATTTGATTGAACCACAATTTACTTTAATACCAAGTTGGGATTTTATTAAATCACATGGCTACATTTTTAAATTACTATTGTGCCACCAGGTTAAGTAATGATGTGGGCTTCTGAGCCTCTTGCTATGAAACGTTCCAGATGATGGGCGTTCTCAGCACCTGTTGTTCGAAAGCGCTCTGAGTGGTCAGCAGGGCAGACATAGCTTCCCATTCCCAGCTCCGCCCACTTGTGCATGCAGAAAGAAGTCTCAGGTGTCTTTGATGTGCATCTGGACTTACAAGTTTGAGAAGGCCACTTCATTTCTGTGTTCCTATATGTAGAAAAACATCTTAAGTCCACCATCTCCATTTTAATAGGGAGTTTATTGACCTCTGGCCTTTTATTGCTCTTTAAACTTTCTTAAAATATCGCTGTTTTCAACAAAATTCAGGCTATTGCAAAAGTGAATTGTAAATAGAAACTAAATGTTCATACTTCAAACTTAATTCCCAACCTAATAAGTCTTTCGTGTATGTGTCTTTAACTGGATTTAGGTGGAAAGGTGCCTGACCATACTTGAGTAGAACGAGGTCCTTGGAAGATATACTTCTCCATCAGGGAGAAAGTCTGAACTGTTTTCCTCTGTTGACTTTGTGGTCATTTCATTGAATTGAATATTCTTGGCCCAAGGGAACTGAATTAATGTTCCAAATACTTTACATCCTAGTAAATTTTCATGGTGAACAACTTAAATGCATTGAGCTTTGAAACCAGAAACCCTACCTTCCAAAATTCCAGGCTGCCTTAGAATCGTTTTGCAACAGAGAGCAAAGTTTCATCTTTTCCAAGCCTATGTTTCCCCTATTGGTGAAGCGATGATGGTGGGAAATCCTCATAACCCAGACTCCATGTGTGGAGTGTAACATATGGTCACAAGCCACTGAAGGTCCAGCAAATGCTACCACTGTTGATTCGGAAGACACTGCTCTTGTCTAGACTCTGAGAACACTGAGGAGAGAGCTCTCACCGCCAGGCCGTTCAGAGTTTCTCCCTAATGCAGTGGCTGTGAGTGAGGCGTGACATCAGTAGAACTGCTTGATAAAGAGCATTTGAAAAATCGCTGTGATATTTTCTTACCATGGCTTACCTTTCATACAGGAATATTTTTTTTTTCTAAAGGGAAGAAATTTCCCAATCGCAGCTGTTTGTAATGTGTCCCTGGAGCCAACACTGTTTGCAGAAGGAAAGTATTTAAGCTAAGCATTCATCTGAATTTTCCTTAATGTGAACTTATGTCTAGTGAACAGAACTGCTTTGGGGCAAAGATAATTAAGAACCAACATATCGGTTCTTTGAAGGACTGTTTAAAGACGAAACCTAAGCCACTTCTGAAAATAATACTTAAAATTCATGGTCTCCCTCCAGAGTAATTTCTAAACTTTGGGTATTCAGCATTTATTTGCCAGCTGCAGATGAATTGTCAGCTTTGGCCTCATCAGCCAAGGTTAAAGAAAGGGCTGAGAAACGCTCTAACCTGTCACCAGCATGCCAGGCCCCGGGTGTTTGTGCTGTATAAAATTCACTGGCTCTTTCTCTAGTTTGCTTTTCTGCAAATCTTGGATCTTTAGGGCTTCTGTTTTCATTCAGAACCTGAATGTATCTGCATGTTCACATGTGATTTCAACTTCCTTGGGTCATTAAAATGGCTGCCATGAGAAAGGTGTTGCTCTTCTTATGGCCTAAAAGCTGTAGGCGATGTATGATCCCTCGGTCTGACCTTTCTGAGGGTCTTTGCTTCTGGAGTCCCCGAGGTTGTTATTTTGCTGTTGTTACTGTTGCTATCTTCTTAGTTTACTGTGCTCCCAACCCTCTCGTTCAGTAAAGCCTTTGACATTTTAATAGTTATTATCTTAATATGCATCAGAAGAGTTGAATGACTTAATGTACTTCAGATGCCCAGAAATAGAGCCCTATAGCCTCACTCCCTTTCAGCACATGAAAGACCAGAGAAAATTACTTACCCGCTGAAGATTCTGAAGATAGAACATAATTTTATATCATCTGGTTACTTTGGTTTTTTTTTTTTTTTTTTTTTTTTTTTTTTTTTTAGTTTGCCTGGGTTCATGCTGATATTGAATAACTGGATTCTGATGCTTAAGAATTCAGTCCACCCAGCATTCTCAGGGAACAGGCAGAAAGTTTAATTAGAAATACTCTGATACTGAAAATGTAGGCGGTTTTATTTTGTGAAGAAGAAGAGCCATTTTCATTAGAAATTATTTTGAAGGGGCACATGACTTGATAGTTGCTTAAAAATTTCCCTCTGGGGCAGAAGAGATGACTCAGCAGTTAAGAGGCCCTCTTGCTTTTCTGAGGGGACCTGTGTTCTGTTCCCAGACTCACATGGTGACCACCTATAACTCCTATTCTAGGGGATCTGATTCATTCTCCTGACCTCCTTAAAGCACCTGCAATAAATGTGATACATAGACATACATGCAGGTAAAACACTGATACACATAAAATAAAAATGTCACCCTAAGTTACAGAGAACTTTTTAAAGTGTGATCAACATGAAATATTTTGCATTCCACTAGAAAACCTTGAAGAAATCAAATGAAAAGTGTAAATGCTGCTTTAATTTCCTCAAATGAAGGAGAAAGATGAGAGCTGTTCCCAAAACTATGTGAATATATGTCTTAGCAGAGCTCAGAGAGTTTCTTTGTCTGTTCTAACTATCCCTTATAATGTCTGTTCAATCTATTCCTTCAAGCTGACTGATTCTATCTGGCTTCTCTCTGCTTCTGCCAGAATTGCTCTGCCTGGGTTCATAGTAAGTTTGGCAATCTGTTCTAATCTTCTGGCTCTTTATCATTCTCTGGCTTGTTCTGTCTTCATCTGCGTCTAGCTTGTTCACTCTGCAACCTGTGTTTGTAAAACTATCTGGCTAAAACCACCTCTCTCTCTCTGTCTCTGTCTGTCTGTCTCTCTTTCTCTCTCTGAGATGCTCTTAATTCTTGTGAGATTTAGTATATCCTATCTCTGAGTCATTCTGCCAAATCTTTCTCTGATTAAACACTTTGTCTGCCCCTCAGTTAGACATTACTTTCAGTCAAGACTTCTACAAATAACCTTACCTTCTACCTTCATTGTTAGGGTTAACGGTGTGTACATTGGACATGTTCACACTCCAGCTACATCCTACTGTCTGCATTCTGGTCAGATGAACTTAAAAGGTCTTTGGATATGATCCCTTGCCAGAGCCGCCATAATGCTGGATGAAAATTCCTTTAAAGCAAAGTAGAACACACGTAACAACGACCCACTCCTGGGTGGGTCTTCTGTCTCTATTCTGGCTCTCAGGCATGTGGCTTCTTTGTCATTTACCTCTGTCTTCCACAAGATTTGATTCCATTCTCCACTTATTTGTCTAACACAGACTTGTAAACAGACACTTACATTGCATAAAGGCACACTTATTTATGAACATATCTATTGCCACCATGATCATTACCTGTTATGGACTGGAAAGAACAGAGGAACAGAAAACTTAGTGTGTTGCTGTGAAAGGGTCGGATTGTTCTAAGTGTGGCTGTGAATGGTGACCCAGATGAAAAGGACAATTCTACACAAGAGAATGGTTGAGCAGAACGGTGGAAGAGCATGGGCTGCCCTGACTCAGCTGTGCTGACTGAGGTGAGAGGAGCTGTCAATCACCACGTCCATCCTGTAGAACTTGAGGATTAGGTGAGGAGAGCCGTACCACTCACCTTACTGTCCAACACCCGGTGAGCATTTAAGTGGCAGCAGCCTGTGCTCTTCCTCCTACAGAAGGCTCATCTTTTGCACAGTGCACATTCCCGCTTTCTGAAATCTACTTATAAGATTCTGCAGAGTACTAAAAGTTTGCCATTCTTTAGTAAGAAACATTTTTCACATTGGACCAATTCCATTATACACTGCCATAATAAGATATTGAGTTTCACTGACGGGGGAAGGAGCTAGCTTAGCTACACTCAAGCACAGATGCAGTCTACAAAGCAAACTTGCACATGACAGTCCACACGGTCATGTGTCACACACATTGGACCTTCGAGTGACGGTGTTAGCATACAGGTGTTCCTAGAGTCCTGAGAGTATCTCCTGCCTTGAGGCTCTTGAGTTCCCTCAAACTGTGCTGGGAATCAGGTCTGTGACCCATCTTTCCCTCCCAGAGTAGCCACTGGGAGGAGTTCCTGGGCAAGGGTGTTATAAACCCAAGAGGAAAGGATCATGTGCCCCCTTCACAGAGCTGGCACCGTGTCACCGAATGAAATGGGGGAGGTGCACGCATTGACAACCATCATGGATGTACACAAGAGAACAAAGGAGGTGGACACTGCAATATCTCTTCCAGAAGGAACCTGGAAAGGCTTCTCTGAGACAGTACTAATAAAACACAGGATGGGGCTCCCACGTGGGCGAGAAGGACTTAGTCAATGCAGGTCAATTCACAGCAAGGTTTTTTACTTATGCTTTGTTTCTAAAATATGAAATGTATGACTTGCAACTAACTAGGCAATGCACACAAACACGGGCAGTGAGCTCGCCCATGAGTAGGACGCCACTTACACGTACAAGGGCCAGCAAGCTGGCTCGTAAGGGGAGCGCGTTTACTGCCCAGGCTGAGTTAAATCCGTAGGCCCCTCATCATGGGAGGAGAGAACTGACTCTCACAGACTGTCCTCTGACCTCCACACACTATACACTGAATAGATAAATACCCAAAGTAAAAATCAAAATTCAAACAATTTCTTAAAAAGCCAAACAAAAGCGAGAGGAAGCCTGTGGCCAGCAGCCGCACAGCCCGCATGTGAAGGGAGCCCTTTGGGTCGGTAGCTTCGGTGCAGTGCTCTCCTTAGCTATTCACAGTGATTCGGAGATGAAGGCACCAGGTGGGCTGCAGAGAAGGTATTCTTTGGGAAGAGAGTAAGAGATTCCCAGAATTCCATCCAGTCCGCGGGAGAAAAGTCAGCAGTTAGGATAAATATTAAATATTTGCAGTATTTTTTCATACAAAACAACATCCCATTAGGATCTGTAACACACTTATAGGTGAAGGGTGTGCATGTGGTTCGGTGACTTGGGGTGAAGCAGGCCGGGCTCTTGGCAGTACTGCTAACATTGGTACTAGCAGCTTTGATTACTCAATGAGCCGAGTTCTCCCGCCATCCCTCCCAGACACCAGGGTGCCATTTTGTTCAGCAGAGCGCTAAATCAGATGGTTCTCTGCTGGGCTGAAGGAGTCTCGGCACATCCCTCGGAACCGTTATTGCCTGAGAGTGAGTTGAAGCTGTGGTTGGCTGTAAACCAGCAAGTGTTCCTGCTTGTCTGACTCCGACAGCAGTGCTGAAGTGGCCATATACCCTGTAGGACAAAATTGGCACCACAGGGAGGGGTGGCCCAAGGGGAGTTGGTGGCCATTGTCTATCAAAGGGAGAGAAATGAACTCATCCCAAGTGTCAGGAAAGTAGGAGGGGTCAGAGGCCTTAATTTCCCCTGATTTTAATCATTCATTTAATTAGGATCTGTGGTCTAATTCCTCCCCAACATTTTAAGTACTTTTATATGTGAAAATAAAACCTAGATGTTTGGTTATAAAAATGTTGTAAAGTAACGAGGACGGGGGCTATGGTCATGTGAGTATCTGCTGCTGTTCCCCTAGTTACAGATCTGTTAGACATCCGAAAGAAGTGCAAGATGCCGACTAAAACACACTCTGCCAAAAGCCACCCTGCACACCTCCCCATCCCACCCGCATTTCTTCCACAGATTCCCTTAGTACCGTCCCAGGCTTGTTACATCTTACAAGCTGCGACAAACTTAAATAAATAGCCGCAGTGTCCACGTAAGACTGAGGCGCACAGAAACGCTGGGAGCCAGCTGACAAGGGCTGCAGATGGGGACTGGAACCAGAAGCACTGCAGTTCGGATCTGCGAGCGATGTCCTCTGGGATTTTCCCCCAGCCGAGGTCGCTGGGATCCCACAGACCCTCAAGGTGCGCCTGTGAATAGAAGGGAGTTCCATGGTACTCAAGTCTCTGTGTCCTCTTGGATGGGCCACCCGGCCAGTTATATAATCGTGCACATGTGCTTGAAGGTCCACACACGGAGCTACAGAAAGGCACCTCACTGCCTCAGCTCTGTACAGAGCTAACAGGTTGAGCAGAACGTTATCTTCACGAAGCACTGTCCTTCTCGGCTCTGCTCTTGGACAGTCAGGTTTCAGTTGCATGCTCTGGCCTCTCGGTGTGTTCTATCCTTCTGCCTTTTGAAATTAAAGGTCTAAAACAGGATTCTGGTCACGGGGATGCTTAGTAAAGGAAGCAGATCTCAGTCCTACCATGGCCATGTTTTCAACATCTCTCCAACATTCCTGCCACGCCCATAAAGTTAGGGAAAAGCCACCAAATTACTTGCTAGAACTTTTTTGTTGAGAGTTTAGTATGCTGGCCTTGTGTCTTAGCAGAGAGCATGCTTTTTTTATTCAAGTTTTAATCAATGACTTTATTTCATTATTAATCTGCCATTCATAGATCAAAAATTACAAATAGCAGTTAAAGTCCTAATGGACAAAAGAAAAAAAACTTAAAAATATAAAAATAAAAATAAAATGAGGAGGAAAGAAAGCTAACTTCTAGGGGTCAGGGGGCATAACTTAGGCTCAAAACCACAAAGAACATGCTACATGCACTAAATGGTAGAGGTTGGGAAGCTGGCTCACTGGGTAAGAGCACTGATTATTCTTGGAGAGGACCTGAGTTCAATTCCCAGCACCCATGTGGTGGCTCGGCCCTTGTAATTCATGATCCAGGGGAGCCAAGGCTTTCTTCTGACTTCTATGGGAACCTGGTTCTCTCACACACACACACACACACACACACACACACACACACATTTTCGCACACGCACATGTTAAATAGGCATGCACACTTTAAATATACTTTAAAATGAGCTTAAGAGATGGCTCAGCAGCAAGGACACTGGCTGTTCCTTCCAGATCTGTCCCCAGAATGGTGGCTCACAACCACCTGTAACTCCAGGTTGAGGGAACCTAATGGTTGTTTCTGGAATTTGCAGATGTCAGATAATGTATAATCCAGGTTGGGGGAGCTCAGCGGGAACCCTCCCACTAGGTCTCCTTAGTGGCCTCCAGCCAGGCAGAAGCCCAGGCACCCATCCTCAATCCTCCAAGCTGGATGCTCCTCCTCCTCTGCCACACACCAGCCTAGTGTCGCAGGCTTCCACCTTCCTTGTGTCTGGATTATTCAACAACCCCCAAGAGTGTCCCTAAAGTGCCTCATGCTGATAGAATGTGAAAGAAATTAGGTTAGACTTGACCTATCGCTTCTGACAAATTGAGGCCGAAAAGTCCGTTCCCTTGACTGCAGCTCAGATGTGTGGGCCTCGGACAACTGCTTGAGCTCCATCTCCTGCCGTCGATACAGGAACCAAATCCTGACCTGCTCTTTTGTGAGACTGAGTGCATCAGCCAAGGCCTCGAGAGTCTCCTCGTTAGAGCTGCAGTCTGTCTGGAAGTGCGTTCTTAGCACACAGACTCGGGCTTGTCTCCATCTCAGTTCCTTCTATCATGGCTGCAGCTCACTTGAGTTCCCTCCTTCAGTTTGATGCTTTTTTTCTCTTTTTAATTATTGACGGTGTGTTTAGGTCTCACTGTGTTAAAGTTATATTTACTTGTAGGTGCAAAAATTTAAAATACCTTTGGCTTTTACTGCTAAGACTGAAATATCTAAGTGCGGTCTCCTCTGCAGCCTGTGACTGGTTCATTCCTGCTAGTGTGCAGTGAGCAGCTTGGCTGAACAGCATGTGGACGGTGGTGATGCCGTTATATGCTGCGTAGTTGGTTCTAGATGATAGCCAGTTAGGAAGTGTGTATGTGCTTTCTACCTTCTAGATGGTAGCCAATTGATCCGCAAACCATTCGATGG
Organism: Micromys minutus; assembly: GCF_963924665.1. Lineage (NCBI taxonomy): Eukaryota > Metazoa > Chordata > Mammalia > Rodentia > Muridae > Micromys > Micromys minutus. The sequence continues at coordinate 9,888,785 of NC_137985.1, forward strand.
AATGGTATTCTGATCCTAGTAAAAGATAGTGTAGTTCTGGGGAGGTGGCTCAGTGGGTAACCACACAGGCATGAGGACGAGAATGAGCATCCCTAAAACTTACATTGAAAAGGAACAGATCGGGCATGACTGCATGTGTCTGTAACCTCACTGTGAGGTCAGTGACAGGCAAATGCCAGAAGCCAGCTAGCCTCCAGGGTCACATAAGCAGACAGCTCCAGATTCACTCAAGGGGAAAGGCAGAGGGCGGTAGATGGAGCAGAATGCCCAGTGTCTTCTTCTGGCCTCAGTGGGCACACATGGGCATGTGCATCTATACCACAAGCACACACTCAATCACACGCAAGAACACAAAGGAACATACACCCCCCTCCACACACACACACTGCACGTTTACTCTGAGCCTTCAATTCTTTTGTTTCTATTCTCCTTTCTGCTGTGAAGTATTTCCATATTGAATAAGGATAGAATATTTCCTGTGGCTTTTCAGGTGGTTTCCCAGATTTGTCACTCAGATTTACAATGTCCACAGTAAATATTTCTCCAGTGTAGGAAGATACACACCGGATGCAGCTCTGGTCAGCTTCAGAACTCCAGGATTCAGTGTCTCCATGACTTGGTGACTCAGCTGATAAGCCCTTCCTTCCGCACACTCTGGGAGAGGCACCAAGGCTTGGTTTCCCTCCACATTTCAACCGTTTGCACATTTAGCCTTCTACACAGGAGTCAGGCTCTGTTTTGTACTTAATGGCTCTAAAATCATCTTACACAAGATCCACAGTTTGATATCGAAAATAGTTCCACACTAGACATGGGGTGCATGTCTGCACCTCCAGCACTGGGGAGCAGAAGTGTGGAATGGGAGGTTCTAGGCCAGCCTGAGCTAGGTATGAGACCTCAGTTCACATGCAGAGTCACAGTACATTGGAAACATTTTTATAAGAAGACGACAAGATAAAAATATCAAAAGAGATGTTTCTATGATGTATTTATATGAAATTAACTTTTCTTGGCGTTTTTTTTTTTTTTTTTTTTTTTTTTTAAATCTGGGTTGCCTTGTCAAAGAACCACTAGAAAGAATCTGGCCACTGGTGAGGCATGAAATCCAAACTTTATTTCAAAAATAATTATCCCATCCAAGGAGCAAAGTATATACAGGCATTCACATAATCCCCACTTACATCCTTCATAGGGTTTTCAGGAGATCAATTTTCCCAAAGGGCCTCTCAGCTGACATCAGCTTCTCTTCAGGAAAGATGTATAGCTGCATACACACACACATACATATACACATACACTCACACACACACTCACACATACATACACATAAATATACACACATATACACACACTCACACACACATACACACACACACACACACACACACACACACATTCTGATACATTCTGGCTATGGTGCCTTGTTACAAAGAAGGTTAGTATATGTTGTTAAGCAAATGCATTTAAGAAAGCTGTGGCTTTTCACTTCCTCCCGTGAGGTAACACTCTTACAATAGCAGGTTGACTGAGGCCTTTCTAGGAAACTATCTGACGGTGATACTCTGCTGCTGGAAGCTCTGTTAGTATCTTTCTACCAGGCTGACAGATGTTGGCTGCTGAGCCCTTCGCACACTTACTGTGGGGTGTTCTCAACCCTGGAACACATGAAACAAAGACTGACTGAGAGAAAGGATAGATTTGGAAGCTGAGGCAAAAAAAAAAAAAAAAAAAAAAAAGCTTATTTTCTTTATTTTCTCACAGACATTTTTATTCTCAGCAATGGGCCATGTATAAACTTATTTTGTACACATTGGAAATTTATAGTAATTCATTCAATAAACACTAATACCAATTTATCGGTAACAAGTCTGTAACAGGAAGAGATGAAATCAGAAAAGGCCAGTAAGAACAGATGTGTCTATAAACACCAAAATGGTGGATGCTCATCTCAAAGAGTAATAAAAACCTTTAAAAAATTCTCCTTTCACCCATAGCAAGTGCACTCTCTCCTGAGCTGCTGACTCACACAGCCAAGGGGAGAGGCTGGCATGAGCTCCTTTCCTTGATTTCTAGTTACTAAAGTGATGTGAGATCCAAACAGACAAGGGGACTGTGGTCACTCTGGGATAGGATATGATATAAAGACTGACAAGTCTGCAGTGGGCAAAGGAACTGAAGGAGGGAGAAGGAAAAGAACAGGAGAGGAAGGAGTAAGTAGGAAAAAAGAGCAGAGCGCAGGAGAGGACACCCCACACCACAACAGTCACCATCATTTGGTATATGGCAGCATTAGCTTTGAATTTTATCTGATCTAAAGCTTGTGAGTTGCACAACCCTTTGTTTGCCCCTGCTGATGGATTGGTTCCTGCTTCCCTGGGTTTTTAATGGAAACAATTATATCATATAAGAAACTATCTTGCTTGTTCCTAGTCCCTGGCATCATATATGGAAAAATGCAGCCATCATCAAATTGTCTGCTACAGTGTGGTCTCTAAAGGAGAGTGCAGGGAAGACTGTTCTCAAGTGTCTGCTTTAAAGCTGGAGGGAAGTGGGGAGGGGGAGGGGGAGGGGGAGGGGGAGGGGAGGGGAGAGAGGGTGTCCAACCTCTCGTTCCAACTGTTGAAGATTATTCACTAATGTTCATGAATAAAGTCATAGTTCCCTCTGAAATGTATAAATGTTTTAGGTCATTTAGTTTTACATTACTAAATTCAACATAAGGAAATGCTATGTAACATTGTCTAAATTCTAAATCAAGAAACCTCACTAGTTCCTGTGAGGTTGTCATTTGAAACAAATTGTCAACTGTTTTTGAAACAGCTTGAAAAGCTTGTCATCTAAGAAACAGAGAAACAGTCCCTAGCAGAGGAGCAGGATTTGAGTGGCTAAAGATCAGGAAGATGGTGAGCGCTCAGCTTTGGTTCTGAGCACCTGACTTGGCCAGTCTGTAAGCGGGAGCTGTAACATGTTTTGTTTCGCCTGATGGATAAAAATCAGTGAACAGTTGTATTTGAAACGAGTTTTCAAATTGAAAGTTAACTTCTAGCAATTCAAATTGCTTGAGGTAAGGGGATTCTGCCCCAAACCCTCTTGCTCTGTGAAGTCCTCTGTGGCGGCTGCTCCCTACTGAAAATATGCATGCCTGTTTTAAAGTTCTGATTTGCTTTGTCATATGGTAGTTTGTTGTCTCATTGTCTCTAGAGGTCTTAGGCTGGAGGTGTGTCCCATTTAAAAGTGACAAAGATACTGTGGGTACTGTACGTATTTAGGATAGACATACAAAGGAAGCACCCATGCCTCTGGGAGCTCCAACTAGAGTGGAGTGTGGCTGGGAAGAGGGCAGATTCTAATGCAGCTCTGACAGTCTGATTCTCACCAGAAGGAAAGCACCACTTACTGTGTATCCCAGCTCTTGTTACAAACAGAACGGTGCACCCAGCACTGCAGGATGGTCTGAGTAAGGAGATGGCTTGGTTTGGAGGCAGTGAGGACTCTGACAGGAATGGCTGGGGTGGAGCCCAAAAGTCTCTTGGCCACCAAAATCTTTTCAGCTACAAATTCTGTCTCCACAGGAACACTCCTGACACTGAGACAAGAGATGGAAAGTAGAAGATACAAAAATAAAACAAGCTGCTGGTGTTGTAAAACCGGGAAGAGAAAGAGAGAAAGGGATGGTGGAGGGGGAGGGAAGGAGGGAGGAGGAGAGTAAGAAGAGGGGAGAAATACAGGGAAGGAAAAATAAAATATGGGAGAAAGAGGGGGAGGGAAGAAGGTTAATCTTGGTACTGTATGGGAGAAATTAAACATATTTCAAGATCTATAGGTTTTTATCCAACAGGGAACAAATTGTTGAGTTGAAGTAGAAGAAATGACCAACAGTTCATTACACTTTTCTCAAGTCTGGTTTAAAACACAACTTCACACTAAGGCCCCCTTTCCATGAGTGACGCCGGGCCAGACAGAGTGACACATATACTGACTTTACTGTTTTTACTTTGCTCTATGTCCCAACTACACCACATCTGCATTCCTAAGGTAGTCTGGAAAGCCCATGACCTGAATGTGACTTGGGTACTTCACACCTGGAATGAAAGATCAATTGTGCATTTGTGTGTGTTACAGGCTGAAGGGGGTTAGGCTCTGCATGGATCTGTTTATAAGTATATTTTGTACACACTAGATTTATTTAGGCCTGATCCTGTGGTAAAATAGCAGGACTATAAAACATTTACTCAACAGAGACATCAGTGAGCTCTTGGACTTGCTGTAGAATCCGTTAGTTTTCTGCGGTGACTTTGTTTGTTTTCTCCTGAGATGCAGGCGTCCTCGTGAGTGCCTTGCTCACCTGGAGAGCCCTCCACCCGTGGGTTATGACTGTACGAGGAGACAGATGGGCCAGGACCGTTAGCGAGGCAGAGGGGAGCCCAGAGGATGTCACATCAATAAGATGATGTCACGTTGGGAGAGAACCACGACCACTCCACTCCAGCCCTTGGCTATGCCCTGAGAAACTTTACTCAGCTCTCGCCTTCCCCCTCCTCCTGTGACGATCTGTAAAACCGTAGCCTGCAGCATCTCCTTCCGTCTTCTGCGTCCTGAACGAAGGTCATTACAGAGGCAGAAAGCAGATTTCTCTATTACATGTGGGAATAGAGAAAGTGCCTCCCCTGTATGAAAATGGCGCCCACGGGCAGCTTTCAGGGGTTTTTCATTCTCTGCTGATGCATGGGTGACTTCCTTCCTATAACCTGGGGTTTAAAATCTTTTCTAAACGTGCATACTCAACTGCCAAGCGGCCATAGCTGGGGACACACATGAGCAAGCCGGTTTCCCGTCACAGTAAACCATTGTCTTTAAAACAGGGTTCCATGTGCTAATGGCCAGGTCGCTGCTTCGCACTCACTCTATAGTTAAAACCACACACTTCCGACATTGTCTGCGTCTTCAACATCTCCTAGTCTTGCCCTTTCTTCCAACCCCACCACTACCCGCTTCCCTTTAGAGCTCACACCTTCTTAATTTCTATACTACAAAAATATCTTACCAATGACCCATCCTCCTGCTCATCCTTGCCAGTGTGTGGCTGCCAAGTGGTCTTTGGAATGTGATTTCATAATGATGGTCAATATCCCCAGGAAAGCATGTCAGCACCGTGTTGTGATAGCGATGAACAAAGCAACTGGCAACACTTCATGCTTCTCTGCTGTTCCTTCAGCACAAATAATAATAATAATAATAATAATAATAATAATAATAATAATAATAAAACAAAACAAAAACCTTCCATCTTCTGCTTAACAAACTCCTATACATCCTTCAGTACCCTGTGCATTTTACCCATCTTACGAAAATATGAAGATCCATTTTCACAATCTGCCCCTGATGTATCCACCTGATAATATGGTCTTTTCATTCTCCATCACATGGTGAGTTCTAATGACAGTTGAATGCTGAGCCGTCCACTTTGCTGCTCTGTAAGTGCCTCAGGGGGAATGACCTGCTATGATACACTCTCACACTGCCATGGAAGAATCCGTTGGAAAATGCTGTCTTTTTTCCAGAGCACAAAGCATGTGTAGCGATTTATCCACTCCACACTAGAAGTTGCAATACAGACCTAGCCAAAAGGTTAGTTCTATAAACAATGGGGTCAGTTTTTCCACACTGGACCCATCTTTATCTCTGATTAGAATGTCAAGAACTGGGCTACCCATTACAGCAGGGGCTCAGTCAGCCAGATGTTTGCACACACACTGGGACACTACCTTCCTACTGTGTCAGATGCTGAGGGGAGCTCAGCTAGTTCAGGGGGGCTCCTGAGACACCTGGTGAGGCCCCTGGATTGAGAACGACTATCCTGAACATCAGAATTAAAGACAAGGAAACAGGAAGAGCTCCTAAGAAGTGACAGCGCACGGGATGCCAGAGCATTCGTGTTTGTCTCGTTGAGTTTTCAGTCTACGAAGTCCTTCCAGACGTGGCTCTGCTCAAGACACGCTTTATTCCGTGTAGAGTCATTTTAGACACGGCAGCTATGGATCTGTTACAGTCCATGGGAAGGTAAAACTGACGAATCCTCTGTGTGTCTGCAAGCGGACACCTGCAACTACATCTACACACACGCTCACAAGCATGTGTGCTGCTGGTTCCTAACCTGTGTGTCACAACCCCTTTGTCAAACCTCTGACTGTGTTAAAGGGTTGCAGCATTAGGAAAACTGGGAATCACTGATATACACGAAAACCACCCCCACAGTACATCTTCCATGCACACTCATGCATACATACCTAAACATACACCAGAAAATGCACACACATGCACATACACACACATGCATGTGTTCCCCACATACACTCATGCATGCACACACATACACACTCACATATACATATACACTTCCACATGCACCCATGTGCACAAATACATGTACATACATGCACAACCCCCACACTGTATACACATACATACACACACATGCACACACGTTCACCTATGCATACACATATGCATATACACTCACACATGCACACACATTCACCTATGCATACACATCAGCACACACACTCATACATGCACATGCACACACACACACATGTGCATCCTCCACAAGTCTCTTTTCAACAGTCACTGGAAGTCTTTGTTTTTCTGTACCATCATAACACTGAAGACAGACTTATGATGTGACAACTCTCTGACAACTACACCCCATTCTCCTGACAGAACTTCTCTCACAGCACGGCTGCTGCTCGGAGTGCGAGGCTGCACTCAGCTTTATCGTACCTTAAACATGGGTCTGAAACGGCAGCTTCTCGTGTGAATGAATGACTCTTGCAACATTTACTTTGTACCGTAACTGCACAGAGCAGGGGTTAGAGCTTCTGTTTTAAACTCAAGAAACCATACACTTGTTTACAAGGTATGAAAGGGGAGAAGTTATTACAGAAATGGAGAGTCGGGCTTCTGGTTTTCCTTTCTGGAATTTTGAAACCATTTCCCAAGCCACACCAGCTTGATCGGAATTTTGAAGAGATACGTGTTTAAGTGTGTGAGTGCATTTAACTCCAACAATCCGGGAAGATATTTACTATACTCTGTCGAACATGAAAGTTTGTTCTCCTAGAACTTGGGGTGATGGACCCCAGTCTAGTGTAGCACAGGCATCATTCTCAGCTTTCCTTTGAGGCAGCTTCCAGTCACTTTGCTGTCTTATAGCCTGAGTTAAGCTTTCAAAGCACAGGGCCTGGCCACACACCAGAAGCAATTGGTGTGGCTCTCTATAGGCAGAGACTGTCCTTACAGAGTGGGACACCAAGACGGTAAGCGGAAGCAGCCGTCTCTTCCATGGTGGTCCCTGCACACTAACTGTTTTCCCTAGAACAGGGAGTTCATGGATGCTACTTCACTACAATTTCCTCCTTTCCCCTGAAGATTTGCACAGTCTGTACCTATTTCCAAAGACCTGATTTGTGCTGTCACCTCAGGCACCAGCGATTACTTGAAAGCCGATGTTCTTGCTCCTCTGACTGGAACAGGGTAAATCTCTAACCTGCTCTCCATCCAGACATCTCTTGGTCATTGCTGAGCTCCATGTCTGAAAAAATAAACTGTGCTGGGTGTTGGAAGTCAGCGTTTCTATGAGCTAAGCATCAATGACACTGACCCTATTAGATAGCTGAGCAGACAGAAGGGTGAGGAAGAAAAAAGCATTTCTATTGACAGTCATAAATAAGTGTGCCTTTAAGCAAATTAAGTGTCTGTTTATAGGTCTGTGTTAGACAAATAAGTGGAGAATGGAATCAAGTCTTGTGGAAGACAGAGGTAAATGACAAAGAAGCCACATGCCTGAGAGCCAGAATAGAGACAGAAGACCCGCCCAGGAGTGGGTCGTTGTTACGTGTGTTCTACTTTGCTTTAAAGGAATTTTCATCCAGCATTATGGCGGCTCTGGCAAGGGATCACATCCAAAGACCTTTTAAGTTCATCTGACCAGAATGCAGACAGTAGGATGTAGCTGGAGTGTGAACATGTCCAATGTACACACCGTTAACCCTAACAATGAAGGTAGAAGGTAAGGTTATTTGTAGAAGTCTTGACTGAAAGTAATGTCTAACTGAGGGGCAGACAAAGTGTCTAATCAGAGAAAGATTTGGCAGAATGACTCAGAGATAGGATATACTAAATCTCACAAGAATTAAGAGCATCTCAGAGAGAGAGACAGGAGGGGAGAGAAAGGGGGAGGGAGGGAGGGAGAGAGAGAGAGAGAGAGAGAGAGAGAGAGAGAGAGAGAGAGAGAGAGAGAGAGAGAGGACTAAGAATAAATAAAATACCAAGAAATTCTGAATCAAAGAAAAAAGTAGAAAAATACAATGATGCTATCCTACAATAAATTAAACCTGATAAAGATGTTAAGCTTGAGGGTTTGTCCCTGACAACAGTTCAAAAATAACACAGGAGATCTCATAGCTCAGGGAGCTTTGGTTTCCTAGAGCTGAGCATGGCATTTGAGTCTTTCGTCTCCAGCTTCCATGTGCTGGGCTTATAAACATGGCCCAGCCCTGCATAGATGAAATATTGTAACCTCCATAGCGTGTACAAGAAAAAAAAAGCAAGTGTGTATCTCTTGTCACCGATTTGATATGAACTCTGTGTTCTTGTTATGTAATAAGGGTCCTGCTTATCATGGGGTCACCCACAGCAGTTGGCCTTGTTACCTGGTTTGTACGTGGCATAATCTGGCTTCCAGGTTAGCTCTCTCACTCCAGAATTTACCTCACTGCTTTCTGATTACTCATATGGAAAACACTTCAAGAGAAAGGGAGAAGGGAAAGAGGCTCTCTCTAAACTTAACAGCCATTTCTTTGAACAATGTAAAGTGCTCTCTCATTTACATGAGATTACTGTTTGGGGGGGGGGGTAAAGTTCAGAAAATATGGTCTCTCAATCTAAGTACTTAATTATTTTTTCAGAAATAAATATACTATTCTCCCCAAACATTTGCCAGTGGGGTGCCAATAGGTGGGGAGGTTCAAGGCCACAAAAGAAAGACAAGCTTGTGTTGACTTCCAGACTCAGGCCAAAATGTTTCATTGCTGAGCTAAGTAATACCATACTTTCTCTGTGCATGGGATGCCACTTCTCATTGTGACTGTCCTCTTGTTTCCATAGTAACAGCTGTTCATGTGATCAGCTTTCCACAGAAAGTTTCCTCATTGAGAGAGTCAAGGAAAGGAAAATAACAAATAAACCAGAGCTCTGTATCCCACAGTAAAGGATAGAAGAAGTGTTTGCTGAGAAAAAAGAGCAAAATAGAAATGGTCTCAGTGCTCCGGAATGCTGGGCAGATGTGAGCTAACATTTACACGTGCAAACATCTCCCGGGGTCAGAGCAAACTGTCAAAAACCAGAAAGGTAGAGGGTTGTCCTGACTTCACTAGAGTCCCCAATTACAGTGCAAAGCCAGCAATCCAAGCTGAAGGTTTAAACAGCTTCACTGTGCAGCTCCGAGAAGTTCAAGGGTCAGGGTAATGTTAAGTAAACGAGTCTGCTTTGGAGCAGACCTGCAGAGCTGCATTCCAGGTCTCCAAAGGCATGGGGCCTCACTGTGTGTGCGCACATCAGTTTAAGGCCAAATGCTGGTGTTTGCTGATTTCCAGAGCCTCCTTGTGTTTCCAGCTTTTGCAAACTCTCATAGCCAAGTCCATGGTCTCTGACTTTGGGAGACCCAATGCTGACATTTTACTTGGAAGATGTTTAAAAACTGACTGTTGTTGTTTGGTTTTTCAGATCATAATCTGGCACACTTTCTTAAAATGTTTAAGGTTCTGGCAGCTGATCAAATAAATTTTGAAAGCTGTGTGAAAATTCTGACCAGGGTAGGGTCAGATCTTGCAAAATGACAAGAGCGTATTGTGTCCAGCTGTGCCAGCCAATGGGTTTGATGACACATGTCACATGGACTTGAAACACTTCTAGAGACACCAATCTACTTGACAAACATTTACTGCCAGTGTGAACCGGACATATGGAGTGGGCACATTTATTTTATTATTTATTTATTCTGTGCTTGTGTTTGAGATAAGTTTTCTCTGAATAGCCTAGACTAGCTTTGACTGGAACCCTTCCCTCCTCTGCCTCCAGAGCTCTAACTTTACAGGCATAGGTGCCATCCTTGGTTTAGACATGTGTGAGCCTATTAGATAAAACCTCCATTCTTGTGTCACTTGAGTCTTGTGAGAAAAACAAAAAATAAAAACAAAGATCACAGGGAGAAGAGCCAGCTAGAAAGTTGGGGAAGGGTTCTTTGTGAAAGAGGAGGGTCTTAGAACCCACTGAGAAGAGACATTTGACCTCGGACTTGAAAGAGGTAAGGGAGGGCGGCCAACAGAAAAGAGGGACTGAGAACTCAGACAGGCAAGAAGAGTGTAAACTTTTGAGACAGGTGAATTCTTGGAATGTTCTAGAACCAAAGTGGATCCTATAGTTCTGCCTTTGCTCTTTAATCTGAATGATGCCTGTGGCAGATTTAACCAGGAAGTGGCATCTGCTGACTGAAGGGTGGACTTCCAGCCACTGTTAGAGATGACTGAAGAGGAGAAAGGTGAAGGCATTAAAGGGTACCTACAGCTGTGCTCATCATGGGTACAAAGGGGTGGATCTAGAAGAGCATGTTAGTGTGGACTGGGGTAACTTAGAAACAACGGTGACTTTAATGGAGGATGTGAGATGGTGAAACGGAACAAAAAGAGTCGGCATCCTCTTCCTCACTAGAGCAACTAGAAAGACTGGGCTGTCCTTTCCTAAGACAGAGGAAGGACCGGGAAGAGGAGCAAGAGCTCAGACTTGGCCATGGTAGGCCTAGGACATCTAAGAGAAACTGTTGGTATCTGTGTCTGGAAGTTAGGGGACATAGCTAATTCTCAGGGAAATCTGTCAGTCAACAATGTCTAGAGTCATAGGTGTGACTAAAAGCCAAGATACTCAGGGTCTGAGATACAGAGCACTCAACATTTAGAGGTTAAACACATGCACACACACACACACACACACACACACACACAGAGAGAGAGAGAGAGAGAGAGAGAGAAAGAGAGAAAGAGAGAGAGAAGAGACAGAGAAACAGAGAGACAGAGAAACAGAGAGACAGAGACAGAGAAAAGAAACTATTCCAAAAGAGACTTAGAAAAAACAGCAAACATAAATGAGGTTGTAACAGAAGCTGAGCCCAGCACATTTCAAGGAAACATGAAGAAAATGAAGACATTTGGGTGGGTTGTTTATTGGGACCGCCAGAGGTAGCCGAAGGAGATATTAACCTTGGTCCCTTCAGAAACCATTGTACACGTCCCTTGAGGCTGGACAGGGAGCTGGAGCAGCCTAGATTAAGACTGACAAGACTCAGAAGAATGGCAGGAATCTCTGGAGTAGTCACAGTAACAGGCTGTAAAGACCTAAAAGGAAGGCTGATCTTTGTCACCTGCTGTGAAGTCTCCAGCACAAAGCCACTCAAGGGTGCTTTCACAATGTCTTTTTTTTAAGTACTTTCAAATCCCTGAGCAGTTTGTACATCTTTTAATTCTCTGGAGCAGGTGAGGCAGGGGAGTGGCCGAGACAGATTGGGGAGCTGGTTCAGTGGATCATAAGCTTGCTGCACAAGCTTGAGGACATGGGTTCAAATCCCCAGTGCCATGTCCATGCAAATGCTAGGTGGCTGTGGCCCTCAGCATCTGCTTCCAGAGCTTGGAAGATGGAAGACACAGGCAGGGGGAAAGCTGTGTTCAACCAGGGACCTTGCCAAGTGATAAGGTGGAGAGCGATGGAGAAAATATCATGTCTGTCTCAGATCCCCATTGTGCACACACACAGACATGCTTGTACACACATGCATGCACACCCATACACATGCAAAATAAGCCAGACGAAGAAAACACCATTGCTGTGGTCCATGAAACTCGTAGTGATGCCAACTTTCTGGGATGCTCTTCAGTGTTTGCTGTGTATCCAATCCAAATGCATTTGTATTCGAGTCCAGCTTAATTTACATACAGTCTTCCCTCCTCTGGTTTCTGCGCTTTCAAAAGTTTGTTTCTTGGAACCCCACAGGTAGAAAATATGTTCATTTCCTTTGAAAGTTGTGGTGCTGTGATAGGAGGAAAATGGGAAGTTAAATGAGATACCCACACCCCATCATAACACATCCTGGCATCCTGGATCCTGGCGCACAGAGATGGCACCTCACTGACAATCACCACTTTCTCCTTAGAGTCGCCATGGAATCCCGTCTCAAATTGATTCACCAGATGCCTCTTCATGTAGGAAAAACTGTCATGTTGTTCTAGCCAGCCTAAGAGAACAGCGCGGGGGTGGGCTGAGTGGACCAGAGCAGAGGCTGAGATTTGCAAAAGGCAACCCCACCCCCAATGCATCTTCTCCCGAGACTGAGTTTACCTCCCACCACGGTTGAGAGACAATTCCCAAAAAATCAGAATCAGCTTCCAGCCCCAGCCTAAGGTGACTAGTGCAAGCCAGTCACAGGATAAAGGTACCACAGAGGGAAGGCTGAGCAGTCCTCTGGGTCCCTGCTTTGTGTGACCCTACTGGGGTTTCTACCTCTGGGCCAGCGAATAGTGGAATGTGAAGGGGAGTCAGCCTTATGTGCATTTGGCAGAAGGTGATTACGTTTCAATTGTTTATGTTTTACTTTTTGGTTGCTTTGGGGATACTAAAGAGAGATTGCCTTTCTTTTCCCTGTCTCTGACCCATCTTCCTAATTAAAAACAATCCCACGTTGTTGAAATGGAGAGTCTGCGCTTGTACTGGCTGAAGTCAGCATCTACAATCATATGTCTCCTCTGTTGTTTGTTAGTGGTTCAGTCTTAATATGTGGGACAGAAATTTCATTGAATGGAGACATGATTTTCCTACTGTCTTAGGGTTCTTTAAGGGAAAGCTCATCTCCATTCAAGACTTGCCCCACGCTGGAGCCCTCCGCTCCAAATAAACTCCAAGCCCTGCTTCCACCAAACCATGCAAGTCCAGTAGCTGGTGCATTTGCTGATGAATGGGCCATTTCTTGCTGTGTTTTGCACACATGTGGGATTATGCAGGAGAGTCGTACCTGCCACCACCTAGTGCACAGCTTTTCATGCAGGTCAGGACAGTCATGAGAATCTCTATTTAGATGCTGTTAGAGTTAGAAACATGTAGAATGTTTTCGGGCACGGCTAGTTAATTCTCGTCACTAGGAACATAGCCATTCTGCAGATGTCCCGCTTAGCCCTGGCAAGAGAGTCTGCACTGGTTGCATGGGCTCTGGTCCTCACGCATCGAGGTACCTTGCTGTGAGCATGGCTCTCTCTGTGCTTGCTTGAGGTCTATGCAGTCTCATCCTTGGTTTATTTGGTCATTCACTCGAAAGTTTAAGCTCCTGCCAGGAGCCATTTACAAAGAGATATTTGGTTGTTTTTCATCCCATTTTCTGACTAGCCCAACTCTCCCCTGTGAAGTGAGGGATGGTCACTGTTCAGTAAGCGTGTGGTTCTAGCATTACTTGGCCTATTCTGTAGCTTGTCCATTTCTAGGGCTGTCTCTGTCTAGCGTGCATGAGCCCTCTTGATGATAGGTTTAAGAGTAGACAGGGGTTAGGTTAGGTACCTACCTCCCAAGGAAGATCTAAGTTTGATCCCAGAACCCTGAGTCAAAAAAATACTGGCAATGGGGTGGGGTGTGCACTTGTAATTCCTGCACTGGGAAGGAGAGGGCACAGAGATACTGGGCTCTGTCCTTCCAGTGCAGATGGCATCTGAGTTACAATACCTGAAGGCAGTCCTCTGACTTCCACGTGCATATATGCACACACATGCTTGAATGCATACAAACACTTACACCACTGAGAGAGACAGAGACAGAGAGACAAAGAACATAGTTATGTAACAATTTGAACTTCTTAGGGTTAGTATAACAACATAAGTATGAAGCCCTGGCTCTTTGCCAACCATCTGAAAAGGAGGCAGGGGTTGGAGAGGCCTGTCTCTTTAAACTCCTCTTCTGAAAGAACACAGTTCATCTAAAGCTGAAAATGAGAATTTTTAGTGTGTGGAGTATTGCAAGACCAAATTGTTGCTTTCTGTAGCAGAAATATTAATGGAGTATGATGTCAACTTTTGCTAATGTTGCAAGTGATAATTTGTAACAATATCACACGTTTTTGTGTAGTAAGTGGTCTGCTACCATCTTCCCCGCCTTACTGGCCAGTGTCATCCGTGATTCTTCGTTTGTGGACTATTGTTTAGAAGCTATGAATTGAAACTACCAGGGTAAAATGGGTGAGGAAGGATCCCAAGATAGCTAAAATAAGCTAAGAGAAATGCAAACAGCTTGCACTGTGTGTGAGTCGGGAATAGAGCACATTTCTTTGTGTGAGTGACACAAAAGATCAGGACGTGTTAACACCAGGAGTGAGTGAGTTCAGCCATAAAGTGTACTTGTGAACACTGCTGCAGATTGTATGAGAGCGGGTCCTTTCCGACCCAGTGTGCATTTCAATCAGTGGTAGGTGTTGGTTTGGAGAACTTTCTGTCTCTGGCAGCATGCAAGAGCTGGAGTTTCCAGCTGCTGAGCGGCTGAGTGGGGTCTGGGTCTGTAAAAGATGATCTGAGAGGTCTCACACTTGATAACCAACTCTACTATAGCCTGCAGCAGCTTTCTCTGGGAAGGAGCTTTATAAGCAAACTCTGCCCTGGGCTAAGACCCCAGGCAAGGAACTTGGGTAAATATGGGCTGCTGTAAGCAAATGTCACTCAAGAGCCCAGACAGGAGACACCCATGAACCCTTGGCCTCAGTTCAGATGATTGGATCTCTTCCTTGAATTAAGTATAATTAACACTTATGGTAGAGAAATTCCTGCAGCTTTTTTTCAGCGTTTCTTCCCAAAAGCCCTAAGAAAGAGATATTTCAAAATACAAATTTACAGATCTCCTATGAGAGCACAAACGGGGTAGAAGAGACCGTGCCATACGGGCTGCACACCTACTTTTTAAAGAAAAAGATTAAAATATGCATCCAAATTTTTTGACTCCAAGTAGGGTGTTCTTTTAACATGTCAGCCTCTTTGAGCACCCACGGCCACATGGACTTTTACATGACCGTGGAGCCTGAGTTCAGGTACAAAGGCTCAGAGCACACGGGAAAACGGCCGGGCACAGCCCATCCTGTTTCACTTCCAGAATGTTTCAGCTTTACCTATTGGGGGAAAATGTCATCAGCTTGGGGACTGCAAGTTCTGGGGTGGGTCTTCAGCTTTTTCAACAAGCACCTGAATGCCTTTTGAGGTACTTGCTGTGTGTGATTGATTTGTAGTTGATGCTTTGTGAAGTACATGGACAGATTTTAATTGAGAAACATTTGGGAAATGCTGAACATATCAACCGGATGACATAATGGTGACTAAAATCTGCTGGAACTGTAAAGCTGTTAACGTTCTTTGGATTCAGCGTGTTTACCCCAGTTTGTTTTATCTGCCTTGTAAATGGTCGTGTTGGCACTGAAACTTTAATAGGCACTGTTGTCCTTCCTCGCGGAGCTCACGCCTACTCTCACCAGCCATAGGCGATGTATTCCAGACATACCAGAATTAGACGCAGAATTTTGGAGAACATTTTTATTGACTTGGAATAAAAGAAAAGCTGCATAAATCACAATTATTAAGATGTCAGTGAGCCTACACACAGGGAAAGTGAGTGACTCAGACAGTCAGAGGTATCCATTCTGATACCACATGTCCAGTAGACGAACTTTTCTTAAACTAATGGGAAGCAGTTTAAAAGAAGAGACTGTGATAATGATTTCCATGAAGCCTTTCCAAGAAAGATTAGCAGAGACATGTATGCACAATAAACACAAGTGCTTTAGCTTATTCAAAAAAGACAGGACTAAGAACAGCTGAGAGCAGAAACACAAGGAACCATGAAATCACGGCACAGGCAGGTAGCCTTTCTGAAAACTTGGTGCTTCTTGAGTAAACAAAAAACAAGGCATCAGAGCTGCAGAAATGACTCCACGGTGAAAAGCACATCCTCTTATTTGAGATGATCCAAGTTCGGTTCCCAACACCCATGTTGGACAGCTCACAACCACTTATAACCCAAGGTCTAGTGAACTCAGCCTCCTCTTCTGGCCTCTGCAGACACGTGCCATCTTCACAGAAGTACACATAAGTGTAAAAACAGAAAACAAGAATGGGAAGGATTAGGATGTCCAGACGCACAGAGAACTGGGGAAATGGCATGGTTCCTTAAGTATTTCCTGTGCAAACACAAGGCCCATGTTCAGTGTCTAGAGTGGACTTTCTAAAAGTCAGGAATGGCAGATCATGATTACAAGGTCAGCGCTGGGAAGCAAGAAGCAAGGGAGATGTAGGGGGATGTGGGGGATGTGGGGGATGTGGGGGATGTGGAGAAGTGGGGGATGTGGGGGATGTGGGGGATGTGGGGGATGTTGGGGATGTGGGGGATGTGGGGGATGTGGGGGATGTGGGGATGTGGGGGATGTGGAGGGATGTGGGGGATGTTAGGGATGTGGGGGATGTGGAGGGATGTGGGGGATGTTAGGGATGTGGGGGGATGTGGGGGATGTGGTGGATGTGGGGGGATGTGGGGGATGTGGGGGATGTGGGGGATGTGGAGGGATGTGGGGGATGTTAGGGATGTGGGGGGATGTGGGGGATGTGGGGGATGTGGGGGATGTGGGGGATGTGGAGGGATGTGGGGGATGTGGGGAATGTGGGGGGATGTGGGGGATGTGGGGGATGTGGGGAAGTGGGGTATGTGGGGGATGTGGAGAAGTAGGGGATGTGGGGGATGTGGGGGATGTGGGGGATGTGGGGAGATGTGGGGGATGTGGGGGATGTGGGGGATGTGGAGGGATGTGGGGGATGTTAGGGATGTGGGGGGATGTGGGGGATGTGGTGGATGTGGGGGGATGTGGGGGATGTGGGGAATGTGGGGGGATGTGGGGGATGTGGGGGATGTGGGGGATGTGGGGAATGTGGGGGGATGTGGGGGATGTGGGGGATGTGGGGGATGTGGGGAATGTGGGGGGATGTGGGGGATGTGGGGGATGTGGGGGATGTGGGGGATGTGGGGGATGTTGGGGATGTGGGGGATGTGGGGGATGTGGGGGATGTGGGGGATGTGGGGGATGTGGGGGATGTGGGGGATGTGGGGGATGGGGGGGATGTGGGGGATGTGGGGGATGTGGGGGATGTGGGGGCTTGAGGGTCAGCCACCCTAGCCTACTTGGTAAGCTTTAAGAATGTTAAACCCTGTTTTAAAACACAAGGTGGAGAACCTGATGAAAGACACTAAAGATTGTCCTGTGGTTGCTACAAACACACACACACACACACACACACACACACACACACTTATACACATAGGAACACACACAAAACATGCGTAAAAACTGGCTTAAAAAAATAAGGGCAGATGACGATTAAAAGGAAAAAGAAATCAAATAATTTTTTTAAAAAAATTTTTCATTTCAATTTTGTGAATTTTGTTTGTGCAATATTCTAGTAAACCTAAGTGAATGGGGATTATGTTGATGTCAGAATATTGTACATAAAAAAATGCTCATAGTGACAAATTAGAAATTTGATATAATACATGTTGGTTGGAAAAACCTATGCTGTAGCCCAGGATGTTCAAAAACTCCCTTTTGTAACCCAGGCTGCCCTCAAATTCCTTGTAACCCTCATGCCTCAGCTTTCTAAGTGTTGAGATTACAGGAATGGGCAACCACACTGTTGAAAACCAAATGTTTTAGAATATAAATTTTAAAAAATGATCTAACCCAGCTTCTCTAAAGGGACAATGTGCATCAGAGAGAGCTGAAAAAAAAAAAAAAAAAACTGTTGAATATCATGTCACCAACAGGGTGGTCCAGGAGATATTTTGCTTTTATCATTTCATTAATTTGATCTATACCAAAAGATTTAAAGAAGAGGTCAGTATTTTCAAACAGATTCAGGTAAAACAAGGGTGGATCCCTTTGCTTCATGAAAAAAAAAGTTAGAACTTGAACTGTACACAGTTAAAGAATATAGTTATGACTTATAGCTCTATAATGTGTCTTTTTCTTTTTCTCAATAAACCACTTGAAACAATGAATGCAGTCAAGATGCTATGTGTGCTGGGTATAAAATTTTAAATAAATTATGAAATTCCCTGACACTAAATTGCCTTAACTTTCATGTGCTATTCACCTTTCTTCCTTTCTGTTTCCTTCCTTCCTTCTTTCCTTCCTTCCTTTCTTTCTTTCTTTCTTTCTTTCTTTCTTTCTTTCTTTCTCCCTTCCTTCCTTCCTTCTGCCTGCCTGTCTTTTTTTTTTTCTTTCTTCCTTTCCTCCTTTTTTACTTTTTGAGCCAGAACCTCGGGACATGATCCTGTTTGGACTTGAACTCAAGATTTAAATTAGACTAGATGTGAACTTGTGGTACTAACCCAGCCTTTGGCTTTCTGAGTGCTAGGATTACAGTTATGTACCATGGCACATGGCTTATGAATTCCAGTTTTACTGAGCTTTGCAAAGCTTCCCTCTCCACAAATAATGTTTTGAGAACAACCTTCTTCCTGTTACCATTGTTGCTTTCTTTTTCTTTTTTGAAACAGGGTTTCATATCGTAGTCCAGTCTGTCCTGGAACTCACTATGTAGCCCAGGCTGAATCTTAAATTTATGTCAATCCTCCTGCTTCAGCCTTCTGAGTATTGAGACTACAGCTGTCAGCCACCTTGCCCAGCTAGTACTTCTTATTCGATATGACACTTCTGATAAATTAATTTTGGATTTGCTACAAATAACAGAACAAGAATACAAACTAACAGTGTTTGAGGTATAGTTGCTCTTTCACCCCCACCACATTCCTGAAAATAGCTTACTTCTGATAGTCATCTAGTAATTTAACGCATTAAGGGCAATGTCTCTGTCAGTCTCCTGTAATTTATCTCTTGGTTTGGAATCTCTGGGATCACACCAGCATTCAAACAGGAGGAAGGGGGGATCTTGGCCCACAGACTTGCTCCTTTTGTCTGAAAAACATAGGCTTTCCAGAAGCACACCCTTCCCCAATCAGACATGCACCTCATTGACCCAAACTCTGCCACATTCCCATTCTGATAGCCAAGAGAGTTGAAAAAAGGTGTTTTGGAGAAGCTTCTGCAAAGGAGATCATTAAAGGGGAGGACAAGAGTGAGTGTGCTGTGACCCAGGACCCTCTGCTGTCACTGTAGTGTGACCTAAAACCTGGTTGGGTCTCCTTATACAAAGCCAGGCAAAGGAAATCCCTTAGCCTTTTACCTTTTCTGCTAAGATCTCTGCAGGCTGCTATTTTGCCCTCCTCTCTCTTCTTCCAACAAGAGTAACTATATTCTCAGGAGACCAGATATACCCACAGTGCTGGCCCTTGGGACATGATTAAAAAATTCCTGAGATTATAGCCTTTATTATTGGACAAGCTCACTCTTAGATATCTGTAACCTTTTCTACCTTGCCTGAACATGACTGTGGGGCTGGGAAGATAGCTCAGCAGGTAATACAATTGGCAGTCAAGCATGAGGATCAGATTCTGCTTCCCTAAAACCATGTGAAAATACCGATCAGAGGTGACAGGCACTTGTAACTCAGTAATGAGAGTCAAAGACAGCTGTAACAACAGCAACAACCTAGAATTGGTAAACTCCATGCTTTGCAAGAGACCTTGTCTCAAAAAAAAAAAAAAAAAATAGAGGACAGTCCAGGAAGATACCTATGTCATGTTCAAGCCGTGACAAGCATTTGTACTCATTGCAAATATATTCCCTGCAGACACATGTGCACCACACACAGATGGCGGTGCACACTGGTGTGTACATACCTGCATCTTCAAAGTGTGCCAAAGTGTCTCAATTCACATCTCATTTTAACCAATAACATAACAATACATTTATTTGTTATGAGAGAAGCGGTATACACATGCCACTGCACCTGTGTGGAAGTCAGATGACAACTTGTGTAGGTCAGTTGCCTCCTTCTGTCCTGTGGGTCTTAGGGATGAAGCTCAGGTTGCCAGAATTGGCCTTAAGCACACTTACCCACCCAGCCGTCTCACCAGCCCCCAGATAACTTTTTATATTGAACTCTAAAAGGATTGGAAGCACCTTGTGTTAACTTCAGACCTGTCATCCACCAAGATTTTTCAGGGAAGGCGATATCGAGATTTCACAGAGAGGAGTGGAGGCATTTCACACAGAAACTTGATTTGATGACTATTCCCTGACCTGAGAAGGTTCGCTGGTGGCCACCCTCAACACAAGAGAAAACTTTCTTCTTGAACTGGTTCTGATTTTGTCTGTGTGGAAAGACCGTATGACGCATGGCTGGCTTCTTCTCCCTGGCTTAGCACGAAGGAGCTTCTGCAGTGTGGCATGAAATGGATTTGCAAACAGTTGTCTTCAGTATGTTCACTGGAGAAAAGCAAGATGCTTCATAAGGGGGAACCCTAGACAAACAAACAGCTAAAGACACTACGGGGTGTAAACACTTCCAGATGGAGACCAGTTTTCCACCCTGCTCTCCACAGTTGTCACTTTAGAGCATTAGTGGGAAGGATGCTTTGGAGAAGAGTTCCTCAGAATCCTTGGCCTGCCTTCTCACCCTGGTAAGGCTAAGCTAGAGTCCAAGGGGTAAAGACAGTCAGATAAATCATCTCAGTCTATTCCCTGTAGTCTATCAAAACATACTCTTTCAGAAGGGAGGGGGGCCATCTGAGGAAAAGAAGGCTCAGATGCTAGAGAATCTTGAGTGGGCTATTTTTCTCTTAGAAAAGTAGTAAGACTGCAGGTAGCCTCTAGGAAGACCTGGTGGGCAGAGGAGCTATGTGAAGAAGGAACTTCAAGACACAAGTTGGAAACAGCAGGCAGCAATTATTGGCACCACAGAGCTGCACCCTTTGTTTCCCTCTTCAGAACACTCTGGGAGACCTCCAGGTTTTGATTTGTTTGATCTTTATGCCTACAAACAAAAAGACAAACAGAAAAACAAAAAACAAAAAATTCTCCCTTTTTCCTCTCCACCCGATCAGTTCTTGTCTCTTGTGGCCCCCTGTACGAAGGATATTTGGACCAAATAAATAAATGACAAGAAATTAAAGTCAGGTATTTCATGTTCTTTTCTGGCTGGCCCTATCAGACCTGTCTCATTTTTGACTCATTTTGGCTCATTTCTTTGGGCACTAAGCAGACAGCCCCTGAAAACATGGAAGACTTAGCTGGGACCAAGCCTGGTGACTCCGTTCACTTCCCGGACTTCTAAGTTTGAGCACTGTTTTCTGGGTCCTGAATGTTTGCTCACAAAGATTGGGCCAAGCAGTGGTGGCTGCTGGGATGCTTGTTAGCAGGTGACATCTCTGTCTCTAGAGATGTGTACAGAGAATCACAGCTCAGAGGAAAGCTAGTAAGGACACTCACCTCTGCTTCTCTGCCTCAGATAACAACAGGATGTGGCTTTTAAACACATGCAAGTTCCTTCAAGTGGCCTCTTTCGGTTTCATTCTGCTTTGGGCACCACGAAAAATAATCTACAGTTTCAAAGTCATTTTTCTTGCCATTAGTATATTTTTGTTATGGTTTTAATCATGCCAGGACCACTCCAACCATGCCAGGACCACTCCAACCATGCCAGGACCACTCCAACCATGCCAGGACCACTCTAACAGGGACCTGAGTGCTTGTCCACATATTTCATTAGTACTCTATACAACTGAAATGAGACGGTTATGAAATCGGTACATAATCGTGCGCACAAAAGAAGTTTCCTTCTCTGTAAGTGTGACAATTGACAGCGTCTCCCTCTGTGTGCTGTTGCTCAAGCGTCTGTGCAACCGCACATTCTGGTAACCAATGGTTCTAGCGACTAGGAGCCAAAAGGTATCAAGACTCCCAAATAGACCGTGGTGAGGAGGGGAGATAATTAGCTCTAATGCAGGCCCAGGTAGAAGAATGCATGTGCACTTTGGTCAGAAACACAAGTGTGAGAGTCGTGGGAGCAGAAGGGATGGGACGATTTTGCTGTTTCTGTGGCGCCCTCTTCTCTTCATTCCGCTCTTGGCTCCTCTAACACGCACTGCCTTCTCCCTCCTCACTTCCGCTTGTCTACACTCTCAGAACCCCAGGACATACCATGAGCTGGAAAGCTCAGTGGTTAAGAGTGCTTGCTGCTCTTGCAGAGCACGGGAGCTCCACTCTGAGAACCCCTCTTAGGCAATCTTAGAACCACCTATAACCCCTGCTTCAGTGAACTGGATGCCCTCTTGGCCTCCAAAACTACCCACAGTCATGAGCACAGACAGACATGCACACAAACATATGAATCATTTTTACTATTGAAGAATAAATAAAAATTTAAGTTTCGAGGAGCCCTTGCACTTACACGTAATAAAGAAATTTCCATTTCAGTTGACACCATTCTAAAAAGCCAAATGTCCTTTCCTAGTTTTCCTTCATAACAAAGAATTTCACAGATGGTGACGCTGTTGTTTGGCTGCCTGAAAAAATTCTTCGGAAGAGAAGACGTTCCTCACTGCACATCAAAGACTCCATTCAACACACATTTCGAAATGCCTGATAGATACCTGCATCTTGTTTATTCATAGAAAATGCAGTGTGTCTGAACCGTGACCCTGAACAGTGCTCAGCATTGAGACCCCAAGAGGTCCCGGGATTCCAACCCAAGAATCTGCTGCCTGCTAGAGTAGAAATAGAAACCTCAGCCAGGCCTGGGGGTGCAGACCTTTAATCCTAGACTCAGGAGGCAGAGGCAGGTGGATCCCTGTTAGTTCTGGTCTACATAGCAAGTTCCAGGCCAGCCAGAGCTACAGAATGGGACCCTGTCTCAGCAAAACAAGCAAAGATTAATTTAGGGGCACAGGAAAACGTTCCCAGTTGTCGAGGTCTGTGATATTAAACAGTGATACAAACCAGCTATCTCTCTTAAGGGAATTGCAGGCCTCCTGGAAATTTGGCATGAAAACAAAGTTTGTATAAATTCCAAGGTTTTTCTACAACTGCACTGCACAATTGGAAAAGTTTTCCCACAGAATAGCCTTGCATAATGTTCAGTGTGTGACCTGGAGTCTGAAAACTGTATGGTGTGTGTGCTCTGACACCTGGAGTTTACACTTCCAAGGTGACCCTGCTTGTCTTTGCATTCTTCTTCGCTGCTCTCAACTTTCTTCTCTCAGTAGTTTGCTGAATCTGAGTTTGACACCACCTTTGGAGCAGAAATACTCTTTTCTTTCTGTGAGGCAACTTCTGCCTTCTCAGCCCGCGCTGGCTGCCGCTTCCTCTTCCGGCATTTCTGTTGAGAAAACTGTAGCGTGTAACACAGTCAGGCAGCGCGTTCTCAGCTCACGTGCTTGGGTCGCCTCGGGTGGTGAAGACGACTGAGTTACTTTTGGCATCAGCTCAGCTTATTGGTTAGTTTAGAATAAGGAATGTCTGCGTGTCGTCATTAATTTAATTTAATAATATTTATGAGCCATCTACTCTGCATCATCAGAATCACAGTTCACATACCTGTGGTCATACCAGGTAACATGGAAACTGAAGCATCACACATTTGTGTGCAGACATGACGAAACTACAGAGGACAAATACAGCTTTCTGTGAGGAACTGGCTTTGGAGGATAAGCATAGGCCAGGGAAGGCTTCCGGGGGAGGTCACATCTCAGCTGACCTTGGAAGGACAGGAAGCCTGTGCCTTCAGATGGAGGGTGAGCACGGCCTGGGCCTGCAGGGAACATGAAGATGTGCTCCGGGCCAGCTCCGGGCCAGCTCCGGGCCAGCTCCGGACCAGCTCCGGGCCAGCTCCGGGCCAGCTCCGGGCCAGCAGGGCCTGTTTGCGTGGCCTCCAAATAGCAGAAAGTCTGTCTTATTTAGGTTAGCATATAAGGGGAAAGGTATCGTCACAAACGAAAAAGTCTGAAATTCTCTAGTGTTAGAACACATTTCGATCAACCCAGGTCCAGCCTCAGCCTGTATTCTCTCTACTCCCCATCCCCCACTCCCCATCGGTGGGTTTGCCTCACCCAGAAAAGGCCTGGCCCCGGGCACAGGAAGAAGAGGGAAATGTACTGTGCCCGGTCCATTTTCAGAAAAGTTCAGAGTCCCAGGAATCCCTGGTGAAAATCTTCCTGTTTCTCACTGGCCAGAGCACAGGCCAAAGGACAAAGGACAGGAGAGCAGTAGCAGCAAGTGGAGAGGGGCTTCAGGGACACAAAGGACATTTGACTCCACTTTCCTGCTTCCTCACTTCAAACAAGGCCTCAGCTTTCACGTCCATCCGAAGGGAAAGCGGCTCTGAGGTGCTAGGACATCCTTAGCCTTCGCTCGGCAGGGTTTCCCTCCGGGGCTGCGACTCTGTCTCAGTGGGGACACTGAGCAGCTTCCAGGAGGCACCAGCCCGTGTGTTTTAGACAGAGGCCCACTTTATGCGGGGATCCGGCACAGCGCTGTCTTCACTGTCTTTGCTCGGGGCCTTCTCTGCGCAATTCCCCTTTGGAGACCTCAGTTGTTTTGAGATGTGTAAAATTAGAATCAAATGCAGGTAGGTGTCTGGATTCCTTTAATTTTGACTTTTTAAAGATTTTTTTTTTAACTTGGGGCAACTTAATGCCAGAACAACACCACACAGCTGCTGGGGTTCTCACCGCCATTCGGCTGCGAGCACACCTACAGTTTAGGGAGCAATGGGCCCCGCAGATTTGACCTTCCGCCCTGCCACCAAGAGCCGCGCCTCTCTAAAGGAACGGCACACATTCCTTTGCTCTGCCCCGCACCCCGAGGCCCTTCCACTTCCTTCCTATAGCTTTTTTTAGAAACAAGTGTGTTTTTCTCACGTCCGGCAACAAAGGATGTTTTGTGCTGTTACTGAAGTTGTGTTATGTGTGTCTTACTTCAGAATTCCTTCTAGAAAGCGCTGTCTGTGTCTACGGAGAGTTAGAACTTTGTCTCCAGTGAAAGCCTCTGACGATTATTCTCGCCTTTGTGTGGCTTCACCACAACTGAGGCTCTAAATCGCTTTCCTGTGGGTTTTAAAGTAATCTAAATACAACCTAAATTAAAATGATCTCAGAATCCCCACATAAGTTTTTATCCCTTAAAAACAACGTCTAGGAAATTCTCTCAGTATATCGCATTGACCCTAATAGGCCATTTTGTTTGCTCTTGGTTTGTCTGTCTGAGAAAGGTATGTGGCTCAGGCTGCCCTAAGTTCCTGAGGATGACCTCCACTTTCTGATCCTCCTGCCTCATCTCTCTGCCACCACCACGCCCATTCTCTATGCCTTTCAAAGATTGTCATCTATCCCTTGAGTGTCCCTCTGGGTGGGGAGAGCCAGGATGAGCAGTGTGGACACTGGCGACATCCCAGAGAACTCCTGTCTCAGCGCAGCATCCCATGCAGCCAACTAAGGGGTGCCACAGATCCCGCAGGAGGATTTACCTTCTCGTTGTCAGACAATGTAAGTCCTTCAAAACATGTTTAGGAGTCTTATTTTTTTCTGGGAAAAAAATGAGGTCTATACCCTAGACTTTCTCTCTCAGTGGAGAAAAGTTGGTATGAAGAAAGCCTTGAAGCCTTCATGCAGATCTTGGGTCATGCGCCTCCTGAAACACCCGTCCTAACCCTGGAAGAGACAGTATTTCACTGAACACCAACTAGCCATCCCCTTGGCTAAAGTAACATTGGAGACCTTTTACCTGCTTTCAGTAACTGACAACCCTTGTAGTCTACATATGGAGATGTCTCGTCTATGCGGATTCTCCTACACTGCTGGGAAGAAAGGGGGCTTTTAATCTGAGATCATCAATTTAATTTCTATATTCTTTGGCGTTTAACTCAGCATCGCTCAGGGGGCTTCCAATAGTTACCTTAGCATTGATTTTTTTCTTTTTTCCCCTTAACCCTACAAATCAAAGATTCAGAAAATCAAAGCCAGCTTTTCTTGAGTTGTCTGAGAAACACAAGGAAGCTGGACGAACTGGTCAGCTTATTTCACACATGATGCAAACACTGCTTACCACCTCCCTTCCAGGTACCCAGTGTCCTCCAGCAGAGCCACAATGTGATGTCTTCTGGAATAGTAGGAAAATATGTCAGAAAATATGAAGTAGCTGAGATCTAGAGACGGGGGCGTGGGGGGCTCTAAGCTTGGCATGAATTTTGAAACCTCTAAGTCCACCCACCCCCCAGTGAGATACTTTCTCCCACAAGGTCACACTCCTGATTAACTTTCAAACAATGTCACTTGCTGGTGACATTCAAACATATGAGCCTATGGGGTCGTTCTTATTCTAACCACTATCCTGGCTTTTTCTAACCACTGGGAAATTCTCCTATAGTCACCCTGAGCTCATTTCTGGATATATGGGCTACCTTACTTACTGAGCCTTCACGTAGCCCTGGACAGGTTAAAAAAGTGAGTCATATATGATTTAGAGACTCAGGTTTTCATATCAGTGGCCTAAATTGGGCCACACCTAAGTCCATAAACAAGGCAAGCTTGTGCCAGGTTTGTTAGAAAAATAATGATGATGTTGATGACGATGGTGATGATGATGATGATGGTGGTGGTGATGATGATGGTGGTGATAATGGTGATGATGATGGTGGTGATGATGATGATGGTGATAATGATGGTGATGATGGTGATGATGATGATGGTGATGATGATGGTGATGATGGTGATGGTGATGATGGTGATGATGGTGATAGTTGCCTTGTGGGTTGTGGAACACGCAGAATGTACTATTGGCAGAGAACATGCCAATGCCAGGCTGCTATGTTTCACTCAGCTGTGCCGTCTATGACAGCCACGACCCTGGAACAGCCTTGTGTGACTGTCTTGTGTGTCAGCCACTCCTCTGCAGTAGATCTTGCTGAGGAAGGGCAATGTGGCCAAGCCAACTGAAAGGAGATGTTATTGAGGCTCATGGTTCCAAAGGGAGAACAGAATGACAGATTTCAGCAGGTGGGCCCTGAGTGCTCAGAGCTCACACACTGGAAACACTGAGGAGTTAGGGAAAGGACTGCAGGGGCTGAAGGGGTTTTTAACCCCATAAGAACAATATTAACCAACCAGAGCTCCAGGAACTAAACCACTATCCAAAGAGTCCACACGGATGGACCCATGGCTCCAGCTGCGCATGTAGCAGAGGATGGACTTGTTGGGCATTAATGGCAAGAGAAGGCCTTGGTCTTGCCAAGACTCAATGCCCCAGTGTAGGGGAATGTGAGGGCGGGAAGCTGGGAGGGGGTGGGTGAGTATGGAGTACCCCCATAGAAGCATGGGGAGGAAGGATGGAATAGGGCGTTTATGGAGGGGAAACCTCGGAAAGGGATAACATTTGAAATGTAAATGAAGTATATCCAATAAAAAATAAAATAATTTTCGTTTGGTGTTTTAGTTTAGAGGAGCAATTTTGTTAGTTTCTTTTTTATTCTCATTTGGTATTTTTAAGTGTTTGGTTGGTTGGTTGGATTTTGTGGTGGTGCTTTGAGCCAGGTTCTCACTATGTAGCCCTGGATGTCACAGAACTCATTATCTAGCATAGGCTAGCTTTGAACTCACAGGCATCCTCCTGCCTCGGCTTCCTGAATGGTGGGAGTATAGGCACAAAATACCACATTCTGCCTACGAAGGGCTTGTTTGCTTTGTAGTGACAAGATTCTTTCCACCCAACTTTCTGTAACATTTTCATCAGGGGTACAACTTTTAACCTAAGATGACTGAGGTTCAAGGGGATTCTTATCGCATAAGCCCAGCTAGCTAATCTGCACAGCACCCCAAAGAAACAAGTAAAACCAACTGTGGCCACAGCAAATGCTTGAAGGAAGCTCAGAAATGGAACCCTCACCCTGCTCTGAAAGAACCTAGTGTACCCCTTCTATTTTTAGTAAAAACAGAAATAGTCTGGGGACCCGGTTTTCACTGGGTAATGTCAGCCTTGGGGCTTTTGGTGAAACCAGAGATTGGACAGACACGGGTTTAAGTTAGGACCAGTCACTCTTACATGTAATTTGTAAAGACCACTTTATTGATAGTGACAGCGATTGTTCACAGCCCTGGGATCTGTCTTCTTACGCTTTCCTCTCCATCCCACAAGTCGGCCAGAGCCACAATCCCAGGGGATGTTTCCCGTCGGGTCAGAACTTCTTCTTGAACTCCCTCCCCATAGCAAGCACCTAGTTGAAGAAATTCCCCTCTAAGGAAAGATATTAAAAGAAAGAGTGTGGAAACCTGAAGCTGTAACTCAGTGGCTGAACCCTTGCTTATTCATGAGACCTTGAGTTCAATCTTTTCCCCCACAAAAATAGTAATAACAGCAATAATAAAACTATTTAAAAAATAGATAAGGGTGCGGTGACACACGCCAGTAATTCCAACACTTGGGAAGTTTCAGCAAGTGATCCACCTATTGAAGTGTGATCATGAGACTCCATCTCAAGATATCAACAAACACGGGTCGAAACTAAAGAAGGAACAGGATCTGAGATAGCACCAGAAAGAGTCTCTTGGGCCTGAATGAAGGGAGATGAATGTGCCGGTCCGAGAGCTTCCCTCAGTGAATCCTCAGTAAAGACAGCCTTGCAGAGACGCCGAACACCTTGCCATTAAAGATGTGTCTGTCACCACTTTACACGGAAAATAAAGTGACAGTTTGTTTCTCCTGTTCTGTGGCCCAAACTCTGGCTACGTGATAGGAATTCCAGGAATCCCATCAACTGTTGCACCTGGCAGTCCCAGCGGTGATGGGGAGTCATACAGCAGAGAGGACCAGTCTGTCTGCCAAGCCTGAGGAACAGAATATACCCAAACTCGGGGCTGGAGACGTGGCTCGGTTTGCCTGTGCGCAAGCCTGGGGGCCTGAGTGTGCCCTGAGTGTGCAGCTCTCATAGGCTCATACAGAAGAACGTATGGTGGCAAGTGCCTCTGATCCTGGCACCGAGAAGGCACACAGGAGCCTCCCAGAGCTTACTGGCCAATACGAGTCACTCAGTGAGCAACTTATCTGGAAAAATGAGGTAGAATGCAATAAAGACACCTGAGAGTGACTTTTGGCCTCAAGGCACAAGAGAGTGCACACGCACAGACACACTCCCACACACACACACACACACACACACACACACACATACACACACACACACACACACACACACACTCCCGCCACACACACTCCCACACACTCACACATACTCCCACACATGCATACATGTCTGCAAACACAACTAAAACAGGCAATATTTAGAAACTGATAAACAAACAAGTAAATACACAAACTACCAAGCATCCACTGTGTCATAGGAGGGGGCAGGGCACAGAAGGGAAGGGATTGGTTTTCCACAGGCCCTAAGGAGAGAGTGAGGCCGGGGATCACTTAGGGAGAGGTGAGTCCTCAGGTAGGAGGCCTGTGCTGAGGCCTCTGGGTCAGAGCATCTTTGTCAGACAGCAGAGGGGTCGTGACTGCGGTGGGAAATGAAGTTGGGAGGGTGGAAAATGGCCTGTCAGGACTCTGTAGAGCCTGGAAAGCATTCTCTCTTGTGCTAAGTAAGACAGGAAGCAATTAAAGTGTTTTGAATAGAAGCCGAATAAGATCTGTGTTACATTTTTAAGGGATTACTCTGGGTCCTGCAACATATTAAGAGGTTTTTTTGTTTTTTGTTTTTTTTTGTTTTTTTTTTTTTTTTGTTTTTTCAGTATCTGAGTTGAAAATTAATGTCTGCTTGGAGCAAATCAGGCATGATAGGGCTTAAGAAGCAAGCCGTGGTTGTATTTCCAACACAGAACCCATAGGATTGCTGGGAACTAGCTGTACAGTGTCAAAAATGCAGAATTAAGAAAAGCTCAAACTCTGTGACTTGGTGAGGCAAGCTTGGCGTTTGCTGAACTGGAGAATATCTCTGGAAAGTGTTTCGTGTCTATAGGAGAGGTAGAATTAGGAATTTTATATTGAACGAGAGTTTTAATGGCATATTAGTAATTCAAGTGATCACGTCATATAGATATAAAAAATATAATTCATGGACGAAGTCTGGCTGGAGGTCTACATTTGAGTACCTAAGGGTGTCAGAATTAACAGAAACAGCAAGAGGCACATAATAAAAGAAGCGCTGGGGCTAAGCAGTGATGCTGTCCGTGGATGAGTGTCAGGAAGAGAAAACAGAGCTGGTACGAGGGACGGGAGTGTCCGGCGAAGACTCCAGGGGCTGCTTCAATAGGCCAGGGCAAAGGCACGCCGAGGGAACTGAGCAAGCTGGGATTTACTGCTGACCTGTAACAGGCGCTCGGTGGCTTTCCATCCATCAGTTACCAGAGAGCAAACGATGGGACGGAAACAAACGAGCACAGATCCGAATCTGTGGTGTCTCCCAGGTCCGTGAGGCCAACACGCACCTCACGGCAGAGTGGAGCCGCCGCTGGCTGGTTCTGAACATTCAGCAGTGGCTCTGATGCTCGCAGAGGCCGCGGTGAGCTGCTCTGGCGGCTGCTGGGCACCGAGTGAGCGCGTCAGGGGTGGAAGGGAGCGTTGGGGCAGTGGTGCTTAGCTCTCTGTCCGGCTAACAAGAACCAGTCCTGCGTTCATTCACTCCCCAGCATAAAAGGGCCACAATGCCAGATGGAAAGGTGTGGAGGTGGCAAGTAGAGATATTTTTAAGAAGTTACACTTGAAGCAATGAGATATCAGCTGAATAACAATGTATGGTCATGAGATTGAGTGGGAGACAGACAGACAGGCAGGCAGACAGACAGACAGACACAGAGTTATAGAGAAAGAGACAGACATACAGAGATGGGGAGGTGTCCAGGTATGGTGGCACGTACTTGGAATTCCAGTACTTGTAAAGCTGAAACAGGAGGATATCTATTAATTTGAGGCCAACTTGTGCTGCAGAGGGAAATCTTGTCTCCCAAACCAGCATCATATGTCTGTGCGCAGAGAGTGAAGGATGAAAGAGGAAGGGAAGGTGCTGGGAGGATGAGGGATGAAGAGGAGGGACTTGGACGGCAGGAGAGATGCTTTGTCTCAGATGAGGCCTCAGGCATTAGCACACAACAAAAGAAATGTAGTGGGAGCAGATGTAATTTCATCTGTGGGGTTTTTGTCTTCTTTTTCTCTAAGAAAGGGACTCAGTCCGATCTTGAACTCTGTGCAACCATGAAAGTCAATTTAAATGGTCAATTTGACACAACATGGAACCATTTAGAGAGTCTCAATCGGGGACTGTCTGCTCAGGTTGGTCTGTGAGCGAGTCTGTGGGGAATTGTCTTGATAACATTCGCTGATGAGGAAAGACTTAAGTCTGCCATCAGTCGCACGAGTCCCCAGGCTTTGGGTCCTGGACCACAAGTGAGGGAAGCACTGGCAGCGTGTGTATTCATTTCTCTCTGTTCTTGACCAGCTGTGGTAGGATCGGCTGCTTCAAGATGGATTTCAGTCTAGACCTGTGAGCTAAAATAAACCCTGTCTTTCCACAGATGCTTTTCTGTCAGGATAATTTTGCACAGTAACAGAAATAAAACTAGGATAGTATACAAGAATGACTTGGAATTCCTCTTCCATCTCCAAGTGCCATGATTACAGGACTATGTGCCACACCTACCTGTGATGCAAATTATTTACATTTGTAAACAATCACATCAAAAGACCAAGGCCAGTGAGGTGGTTTGCTGAGTAAGGGTGCTGGTCTTCAGTCCTTATGACCAGAGTCAACCCTGAAACCCACATATAGACAGTGGGAACTGATTCCAAATAATCTCTACATGCACACAGTGGTACATGTATCTCTCTCTCTCTCTCTCTCTCTCTCTCTCTCTCTCTCTCTCTCTCTATACCACACACACACACACACACACACACAACACACACACACTTTAAGAAAGAAAGAAATCAATCAATAAATGTAATATTCTTTAAGATCAAAAGTGGAGAATTAATTTAGTGATTTTATTTAACCCACCACTTACAGTAATCGAAGTAATCGAAGATTCTCTATTCATCATTTTATTCAATTTTCAAAACCTACTACATTTTTCACAAGTACAGTTACCTTGGCCTTAACTCGATTCCCAGTACCCTCTAGTATCGAGTCTCTAAACTGGAAAACAAAACAAAACAACAACAATAACAAACAAGTATAAGCAGTGTTTTGGTCAAGCGTGTTCCTAGAAGGATGTTAGGGGTCCACGTCTCTATTTTCTTAGTGAAACAGGGGTCCAGTTCATCAAGCAACAGAGAACAAGACGAGAAGGAGAAGATGCTGAAGGCTGGAGAAGAACCCGTGGCATGATAGTTGCAGCGCAGGACTATGCAGTCAGCAGAAACAAGTGCTAGGCATGAAGTGACTGGTCAGA
Source organism: Micromys minutus (assembly GCF_963924665.1). Classification (NCBI taxonomy): domain Eukaryota; kingdom Metazoa; phylum Chordata; class Mammalia; order Rodentia; family Muridae; genus Micromys; species Micromys minutus. The sequence goes on from NC_137985.1 coordinate 9,921,230, forward strand.
CTTTAAACTGAGGCTGAGCATTCTGTGGTGAGTGTTCTTTAGCCACTTCCAGCTGACATGACAGGGGCAGCAGGGACCTGCAGTGTCAACGAAACTGGGTTTATAGGATGACATTAATCTGTGGCTCCAGTGAAAACCAAGCAAAATATCAACAACAAAAGGAAGAAGCCCTTTCCTGATGGGAAGTGTGAGTTTGTCCTTTCTCCCCGGGTTTTCTGCAAGTTTATTGAGAGTGAGTATGAGATGCCAACTAAGGCTTTAGGGATTCTTTAAAAAGACAGCAACCTTGTTTCTTAGGCCACTACTTCTATTGTAGAATTCTACTCAGTTCTGCAACTCTTTCTCCCAGGTCAGTATGAGAAGATGTGTTCTGCACCCTCTTTTTCTCTCCTTTCAAGTCAAACACTGATTAATTACTTTGGCATGTTCTGAATCTGCTATAAAGTGGGTGTGCAGAGCTGATGTCCCACTTGGTGAAGCTCAGATGTTAATGAATGCTTTCTGCTCTCTGCCTGTAACCTGAAGCTGCCAGTCAACAGAATAAATCAGAGGGTTTCCAGCCACACACTGAGGGCCTTATGTAAGGAGGATCACACACAGTTTTTGTCTGCAAAATTCCTCTCTGTATAATTATTCTTTTGATCAGGCTACACATGAAAAGAAAAGAGGCTGGGTGTAAGCCATGCCCTTGTTTCACTGAGTGAAAAACGGAGACGGGACAGGGAGCCAGTGAGTGTGGTCTGAGGGCAGCAGTTCTTTGTGCTGAACAGACAACCTCTGGGTTGTGCAGTTCCTCAGGGCAGGTAATGTACATCATGTTGGTCAATCCATGTGAACAGCCACAGCCCTGCACCTTTTATTACAGAAGGCCCGACTGGAACCCTCTGCTGTACATGTGGGCCAAGTTCATTGTTTCCCATCGAATCACTGAGATATATTTGCCTCTTGTAAACTTTCAAATCCAAGGATTTTTCTCGCTGGCTTTACATGAAAGGGACTGGGTGCTTAACCCACATGTACCTAGGATCATTTTTGGAATTAACAGTTCACAAGGGGACTTTTAAAGACATTTGCTTACCTTTTAACAATTTTATACATGAATGTAATAACATATTTGAACACATTCACCCCCATTACCACTTCTTATGCCCCTACCATAACTTAACCCCTTTCTCTCAGAAAGAGAGAGAGAGAGAGAGAGAGAGAGAGAGAGAGAGAGAGAGAGGGTGGGTGTGTGTGTGTGAGAGAGGGGGTGGAATTGCTGGAACACACTAAGTTTAAGTTTACTTGCATGAAAGGGGTATAGGTTCATTCACTGGGGTATGGGCAACTTAACCATAGCTACAATGCTGATGTAAATGACTCTGTCTCACCCAGTAGCCATTAACTACCAGTATTCCCTCAACTAGGGGTGAGAACTTAAAGAACCCTTCCTCCATCTAATGCTATAGTATTTATGAGTTTAATCTTGTGTGGGTCTCACGCATGTAATGAAGATTTTTGAGTTCACAAGTGCAATGGCCATGTCACACCCAGACGACAGCATTTCACAGTGCTCTTCCTCATCCTTGGACTCCTGCATTGTCCCCACCCCTTCTGCAGTGTCAGTGTCCTGGTTAGAAATGAGCACTTAACAGTTACTTATTCTCAGAACGTTGACCAGTTATGCATATCTGCATTAACCACCACCCATTGTTTGGAAGAAAGAAAGAAAGAAAGAAAGAAAGAAAGAAAGAAAGAAAGAAAGAAAGAAAGAAAGAAGAAAGAAAGAAGAAAGGATGGAAAGAAAGAAAGAAGAAAGAAAGGAAAGAAAGAATAAAGAAAGGAAAGAAAGAATAAAGAAAGGAAAGAAAGAAGAAAGAAAGGAAAGAAAGAAGAAAGAAAGGAAAGAAAGAAAAGAAAATTAAAGAAAAGGGTTTTTTTTTTTTTGTTTGTTTGTTTTGCTTTTTTCTGATGAAGCCAGAGAGTCGTGGTAACAATTGGCTATAAACAAAAGTAGGCAGAGGGCAGTTTGGCCAACAGCAGTGGAAGGTCTTCACAAGGAGCCGTGGTAGCAGCATTCAGGAGATAGAGCGTACACCTTCTCTTCTCTGGCTCTATGACAACTTACACAGCACTAATTACTCCATGCCTAGTTTCCGTGCTGTTTTGTACATGACTAGTCCTGTTAATGGGATGTGAGATCAAAACCTCATGTTTTTGCATATGATGTTCTCTGACCTTTAGATTTTGACATCACTATATCTAGTCACAGCAGTTAAAAACGGATAGAGCCGAGGACTTCCCAAGTTCATCCTTAGAATGTCATTCTATAAACAGAAAAAACCAGGATGTCACTTTGTGGGTCCACTATATATATGTCAGCCATTGTTGATCAAACTGCATTATAGGGCGCAGAACCCAAGACTGAACAAACATCTACCGAGGAAGTGAGGAGATGCTTAGGGGGCACTTTACAAACTCTTCCCTTTGGGAGCCTCTCCTTGTACTTCTTGGAATGTGTTTACCTTTGGGTCTCTTTCACGAATCTCTAGTACATGGTCTATGATGTGTGTACTTTTCGACTATATCATACTTCATGGTATAGAGTGCCACCAAGTCTATGCCAAGCTCTTGTAACTTCACTGACCATGAAAAGCCAAAAATTGGGTATGATATTGAGCTAAGTTGAGGACGGACACAGTCCAAGTCAGGCCAGACTGCTATAAACCTATAGATGCCAAAGTCAGCTCAGGCTACTGTGACTCATTCTGAGTGCAACCTCCATGTAAGAACCCATAGAATGGGGTTTACAGAAAGGAGAGCCCTTCTGTCCTTCACACTCAGGAACCACACTAAAACTAATGTCCGAATTCACTGGCAGGTCACCTCACTGAGCACTGTAGATGTTGAGAACTCTTGCTGGCACTCTGTATACTTTTTGGGGAAATGGTTAAAAACTTTGCTTTGGGGGAAGGGTGGGTGGGTATTTGTTTGCTGTTTGTTTTGTTCTTATGAATTCTTTGAAAAATTCAAGAAACAATAGATCCTTCGAGAGATTTTATGGATAATTTTTTATGTCAAAGGGACATTGGATGTGTTACTATTCGGTTTTCCCAAACACTGGCTATGCTAGTGCCAATCCATCTTCCCTGCAGTGCAGTAGGAATGTGTCGGTGAGCTCACACAATAGTTGACATTTTACATGAGTATGTTATATTCCTGCATTAAATAGATGGTTGGAATGTGTTGTGTGTGTGCAACTGATCTCTTTTCCTTTCATGTATTTCCAAATAATGGTGTTGGACAGAGGAAGGGGCCGTGAGGAAGGGAGGTAGGGTGGTAGGTGTACCGGCAGAGGATGAGGGATAGATGACTGATGTCATGGATACTTCAGTGGTGTGTACGCTAGTTCTGAGTTCGTGTACAGTTTTCTGCCTGCTAACTCTCTGGGCTAATAAACTAACAACAAAAATAATTTCTATTTCCGAGGTATGCAGCTTTATGTAGGGTTGTAAAGACGAAAGAACAGATACAAAGGATGTTTGTTGGAGATTGGTTCTCATGCTTTGATTTAATTGAGAATCTGCATGCCCAAATGCTGAAGTCCGGTCCCCGATTGGTTTTTGATAGATCAATAAAGATGCCAGCAGCCAACGGCCAGGCAAAGGAAGATGGGGTGGGACCCTTAGAGTTGCTCAGGCTAAGATGAAAGGGGGAGGAGAAGAGAAATCACAACAAAGTGGTGGGACATGGATGGACATAGGAGATGTAGAAGATAAAGCCAAGCAGCCATGGGAGATTTTGGGTAAGCAGACAGTGGGCCTAGGGTAGAAGACAGTCACTGAGTTAGACAGCACATTAAAAAATAAGCACGTGTGTGTGTGTGTGTGTGTGTGTGTGTGTGTGTGTGTGTGTTTCATTTGTGGATCCCAACATTCCCTGTGTGGGTGTCTGGGAGCACAAAGAAGCTTAGGTATACTTACCACTACAGATGCTTTCAGAATTGCACATAGCAAGGTGTCAGCTACGTTAGCTGCCTTTTTCACTGATGACATAACTATGAGGGGGCTGTAACCATAAAACTTGTTAACGGGTGTACTAATAGTCAGATCTTGGGGAAAACTGTATTTTTCAATCATTGCAGCTCAAGACTTTCTGTCCACAAGAATATGAAAAAGTCTCACAGCCAGAGCCCTTGTTGTGACAGTACTAACAGCATCAGCTATGACATCTTAACACTTCCTCATAAAATAACTGCTTGTAAAGTCATGGCATTCTGTTAGAGTGCCATTTCTCCTTGTGACTTAAAATGTTTATAACGCCCAATAAGCAGACATGTTTTCTGTAGTGTGGCAACTCCAGGTTCTGGTCTTATTAATATTTGCTCTAGCGTTCTCAGCGTGACAAGCCAGCGCGAGGTCCAGACGACGGTGCAAGGCTCAGCTTCCCAGAGAAATCCAACAAAGGAAGGTCTCAAAAGAGACTTAAAGGCCCTTCCTGCTTCCCAAGTGGCTAACACCAAACTAGGCCTTCCTAGTTTGAATCGCGAAAACAGCCTGTGGTGAAGAACAGGCAATCCAGGGGGCACAGCTGAAGTCTGCCCTGTGACAATGCCAACGATGGCATTGAACTTGAGCCCAACAAGGCCCAGAAGACCAGCTCAGCTGCTTAGGCCAGACAGAGTAGGCCTTTTCAGAAGCCAGAGCCTGCTCCAGCTGGCCCCGCCCCACCACTGCACACTGCCCTCCCATTGGCTGGCTGGCTGCTCAGCTCTGCAAAGGTCCACAATTTAAATGTGTCTTCTTTTGTCAGCTTGATGTTTTCCAGAATTGAGAAGCGGAAAGGCAGAGAGGAGTTCAAGGAAGCAATTAAAAATGCATTAAATAAACTCCACTGGGAGTCAGTGTGTGTTGAAGAGAGTATCTGAAACTTTCGCAATTGAGAGTTCAGGTTTAGCTTGTTAGTTTAACCAGAGGGCCAGAGTATGAATGAGTCTATGACTGTGTGCCCTACTGCATAAATGTGCGTGCGAGTGAGTGCGTACATGTGTTTGTGTGTGTGTGGTTGTATCTGTGTATGACTGTGTGCTTGTGTGGCTATGACTGTGTATGTCTGTGTGTGACTTTGACTATGTACGTGTGTATGTCTGTGTGACTGTGTCTATGTGTGACTGTATGTCTCTGTGTGTATCTGTGTGTCTGTGTATTTATATACATGACTGCATGTCTATCTGTGTGTCTGTCTGTCTGAAAGTGACTGTCTGCGTGTCTGTATATCTCTGTCTGTGATTGTACGTGCATCTATCTGTGTGTCTATCTGTAACTGTATTTCTATCTGTGTGTTTGAGTTTGTGTCTGTCTCTATGTGTCAGTCTGTCTCTGTGTGTGTCTGTCTGTGATTGTATCTCTGTCAGTCTGTCTGTATCTGTGTGTGTGTCTGATTGTCTGTGACTCTATCTCTATCTGTGGGTTTGTGTTTGTGTCTGTCTCTGTGTCCATGTCTGTCTGTCAGTCTGCCTGTGTCCCTAAGCTGGAGAAGCAGATGACTAAAGGAGCTACACATGAAGCAGCTCTGACAACAAAAGAGCGTTTGACTGAATCCCTGAGCTCCAAGTTCCTGCCTGTAATCCACTCAACCCTGAGTTACATAAAAGAAAAATGAAAAAGAACACATAACTGGAGTTTAACCGCAGCAGTACGGGCGACCCCCATGCACAGCCGGGCAGAAGTTTAGACTTTTTTTTTTTTTGGTAGCTGGAAGAATCAGGGTAGCGCTTCTTCCTCGAGCGCCTTTCCTTCTCCCATCCGTTGTCTGTGTGCCAGGAACAAGCTTTTGTCTGTTTACATTCAAATGCTTGGTGCTGACTTTCTTCCTTCTTTAAGCTGTCTTGTGAGCAGGTGCAGATGGCTCCCATGATCTGAGCGGGCTGAGATCTTCAGCTTGCAGAGACAGGAGTTTTAGGAATGCAAGCACCATGCTTTGAGTTGTACCTGCAAGGCGGCTGCAAATGTTCTCCCTGCTTTATGAAATCAGACACTCTGTCTCTTTCTCTTAATGGCTTTGGTTTATTTACAGCCTTAAGGAAACCTTGTCACTAAAATCCACACTCACCACTTCTCCGGTTTTCAGTGTGATGATTTCACAACCAGACCCATTGCAAAACAAGGGTACAGGCACTTTAAAATCTCTAGAGGTTTTAAAGACTCTT